>NC_089580.1:94355606-94575606 GCF_019320115.1 Miscanthus floridulus | reverse complement strand
TCTATTTCACTATTTCTATTCATAAGACTATATCATGTGGAGGACTAATCTTCTCTTGATAGCTGGGTCTGATCTTGAAGATATGAATTAGGGTTCTAGGGATGGCTCCTGGGAGGGGGTAGGGGATGCTATATATAGGTTGAGGTGGAGTAGGGGGCAATGAATCGAGGTGGAGTAAGGGGCAAGGAATCACCACATCATTGATCCACGTCAACTCTCTTGATCACCGTTGGATGAACCAACCTTGATCAATGGCGGATATGGACTCTCAAAGGCGGTGGGAAACCATCGTAGAAAGGAGACACTGATCGGTGGGACCCATAGACCGACCAGTCTATAGGTGGGGTCGACCGGCCTATCTCTATGACTGGTGGGCCCCACCCTCCGGTGGAAGCTTCTAGACTCTGTCTTGAGTTGTTTTCCATAGGTTTCGTGAGCCAAATCTCTTTCTAATGTCGGTTTCCTTGTTTGGAGAGTATGACGGTGGTCCCAGGGGCTATTTTCTAGATAAATCCTCCTATATTCACATATTCACCAAAGCTCGTGGAATTCATTAGTTTAAACCTCTATTCATATGTTTGGCGATTAGATTAAGCACATATGTAGGTTATATTGATGGTTTATAATTGATGTTAATGATCTTCAACAAGCTCCCCCACACTTAACCTTTGCAAGTCTGAGCAAAGCCAAACTTAGTAATGAATCAGGAGTTGCTACAATACTTTCCCATCTCAAAAGTACACATGCGTTCAATTAAAAATTCTCCTTCAGATTAGAATAAACTGATCTAACTTTCAAACTTACCTATATTAACTTCAACCATGGGGCTTCTTAGCCTTCACATGGTTCTTGAGCAATTAAAAGACAGAATGATCAAGTCAAGCACTATGTCTCAAGTTCTTTGTTTCACCATTGTTCTAGAGTTTTTATATGTTTTCAAAATAAAACTCAGAGATTGCATTGTATGACACTATCAAGTCTCTCAATATATATGTAGTATTTATGGACCCTTACCAAGGCAATAAAGATATTATGCCTTTTTCTCATCCTACAACTAAAGCTTATGTGGAGCTCATAGGAGTGGAGAAAGCATGAAAGAGCATACTTGCAATACATATATTGTAAAGTCAAATCTTGGATCCAAAGAGAGTTGAGTCATACAATCAAATCAAGATGTGCATTTGTGTGGATGTATGGTGGATGTATTTGGTGGCTAACCTAATTCTACTTTGCTCCTTGAAAACTTATCTCTCTTTTGAAACTTGGAAACATTTGCTAGAGAACAGAGGCTATCTTATTTATCTCTCTTTTTTTCAGACGGGCATTTGAGTTCCCATTATTTTAAAAACCTCGGACTCTTTTGTGTCCATTTTTTCTCAATTTTTTCTCTCTCGCTTTTTATGAATAATTTTTGCATAGCTCCATGTCTCTTTTCTGCAACAAAATTTTGAGAGATAGCAACAAGAACTTGGAACATTTATTTGGTGGATGGGAAACCTAACAAACATGTTTTTGTGTTCACCCCTAGTGTAGGAGTAGAACATTTTTGGGTGGATCTATATGGAAGGCATGTTTTTGTGTACTTCTAGTGTAGGAGCAGCAGGTGTATATGTGGGTGGTGTGTACGTGATCTTGATTTTAAGAGCATGACGAATCTCTCATAAGGGTCAACAAAGCTTGTCAAAACTCAATGCAATACAAGCAGCATATAGGTGGAAGTTTTCCTAGCCTAAATAACATGTATGGCTCTGGTGGGACATTCAAGCTTTATCATACAGGAACTCATCATATAGCAGTTTTGTGTTTTTCAAAAAGTAAATCTCCAAAACTTTAATGTCACTTGGAACAAGATAAACAATAGCTCAAACCTTCTCATATCATATCCGTCAATTACCTAGACCTAGATCAAGCATATGCCACCCACGAGTTTCAAGTTCAGAGTAAATCATTATATCAAAACAATCTTATCCAAAACTCAGGAGAATTCAAGGCTGAAAAGTAGGTACTTGAAAGGAATTACAATAGGGCAACTATTCATCATTTCCATTTAGAGATTTTTTGGAGTCCTCTTTATTTGCTAACAACTCTTAAAAACAAACTAAAGCAAACTAGACACACCTTTTTATTTTGTTTTCAATTTTACTAGATCAAACATTATTGCTATAACTATATATATTTATTATGAGGATAACTTTTTATTTTGTTTCATTCATCATTTTTTAACTATTTAAAAGAAACAAAAAACTAAAACAAAAGGGAAAGAATACTTACATGGATACACGGGAGTGCTTCTCCCCCAAGCTACCTCTTTCGGTGAGGGTTCGGTGTTGTAAGTCCATCAAACCATACTTCTTCTTGTGAAGTACATTGACCAAATATCTCGGTTTGCTCTAAAGATGAGGATTCTTGTGATGACGCATCTAATGGTGATGTCACCTTCTTCCGGCAAACCCGTCTTGGTGTTAAGTTTGGATTTTTAGTTTGATTGGTTTAGAACTTTCATTTGTAGAAATTGGGGAATTGACTTTCCCCACACTTTGCTTGAAGTGTGTCCTGCTTATAAGACAAGGTAGAGATCAAGTGCATGGGCTCTGTTGGTGGGAAAACACCAACAGAACCAAAATTTTATTCATTCCTCTCTAACCCATAGGCCGGCCTGTCTCTGTGATAGGTGGGCCCCACCATTTGGTGGAAGCTTTTAGACTTTGTCTTGAGCTGTTTTCCGTAGGTTTTGTGAGCCATATCTCTTTCTAATGTCAATTTGCTTGTTTGGAGAGTATGATGGTGGTCCCAAGGTTATTTTCTGGATAAATCCTCTTGCATTCACATATTCACCAAAGCTCATGTAATTCATTAGTTTAAACCCCTATTCCTATGTTTGGTGATGAGATTAAGTACATATGCAACATATATTGATGGTGTATAATTGATGTTAATGACCGTCAACATTCAACCACCAATAGGGAACATGAGCTAGGTTTAGACCATCGTGAGACAAGTTAGTTTTACCCTACTGATGACCATGCCATGATAGTAATTCAACCTAGTACGAGAGGAACCGTTGATTCACACAACTAGTCATCGTGCTTGGTTGAAAAGCTAGTGGCGTGAAGCTATCATGTGCTAGATTATGATTGAACGTCTCAAAGTCAACATCCAAGCTAGCAGTCGACGCCTATGCCCACCGCTTGCCCCAACCCACATTAGATCATTTGCACCCCAAGGGCCTGTGCCATTAGCTCAGCCCATTCAGTTGATGCCTTTGTAGATGACTTAAAACATGATAGGGCATTGTAAGTGGTAGAGTAGCCTTGCTGCCATGATCCACTGACATCTAGCCTTGCATCGCATGGATTCGTCCCTCACCCTCCACTCTCCTGAGATAAACTCAGGGTGGAAGTCCATGTGACCATGGCTGGCCCTTTGGAATGGCATGACGCCGATCTCTAGCCCAAGCCAACCCCGAAATTTGCCAAGTCACCATGTGCTGGCATCCTAAGGTGCGTGTGGAGCAAAAACAGTAGTTCGACAAAGCGTCCGCCCTCAAAAATAGTAGTTTGGCAACATGGTCCGTGAGCAGCCCAAGTCCCTGGAAAAGCCAGCTTTCCTATGCGTGACGGATATGAAATCAGGGCAACAATAGCAGTTTGACCACGCATCCTAGGTTAGAAACTACAGTTTAGCTACATGGCCGTTGAGCAGCCCAAGTCCTCGAGAAAGCTGGCTTTGCTACATGTGACAGATATGCGTCAGCGGTGGCAACAGTAGTTCACCCAGGTGCCAGTGCTAAAAACCAGCAGTTAGCCTAGGTGCCCACACTAAGCGGTACGGTGAGGCATCCGTGGACAGGCAATGTCCCGGGGTTGACGGTGCCTGCGGGGCGTAAACAATGGTTCGCCCTGGCACCAGGGCTGAGAACTAGCAGTTCACCTTGGCGCTAGGGATGAGAAACAATAGTTCGGCAAGGCAGTCCATGGACAGCCATGCTCGCTCTACAAGGCGTACACATGACTTAAGTGCCACCGCACCATACACCACCAAGGCTAAGCATGCACCTACGAATAGTGACAAAGTGTGCGTAGTCGGATGGAGTTGCATGTATGCATGGTTGGTTGGATGGATGGAGAGGAATGGCTAGGACTCGCATCGCACGTGATGGATATGCCTCATAGGCCACGAGAACGGGTCACAGGAGAAGGATAGGAAGACAGTAGAGCGAAAACGTCCCACGTGAGGCAAAAATGGCTCACGACGGGCCAAGAGCGGGCCACACAAGGCCAAAATAGGCCCAAAACAGGAACGGGAGGCGGAAACAAGAGGCCCCAAGGCATGGTTGTAGATGGCGAAGTCGGTCTAAGTGAAGGGCACGGTGAAAACAAGCCAAAAATGGAAAAAAATAGGCCATGAACGGGCCAAAATGGGCCATGGGACCTGGTCCCATTAGGGTGGCCCACAGGGCCCAAGGGACCCACCCATGGGGCCCCACATGAAAAGTCTAAGGTTTGGTCCATCCTCGAAAAACAACGAGTCCCGTGCGCCTTCAGGGCGGAAACCAGCGTTTCTGAGCCAAAACCTCATGAAAACTGCATATCACAAGTATTTCGTGAGGTCCTCCAAAACGCCTATAGAAACCATATAGAAAACTACCAGAACTTCTAGGATGGGTGGATGCCCATCAGGTATATTAGGGGGTGTGTTCGGTTGGTTGAGACCTTGGGTAAATTCATGCAAAACCACTAGTTTTTTGTCATACCCGCTTAGGAGGCTCCACCGGACCTCGGTCACACCCCTCGGCCACCATGGCTGGTTGGTGGCCTACCGTGGCTTGCTTCGGCTAGCTGGAGCTAGCTGCTGGCTACCATGGCTGGCCGATGTGTGACCATGACCCAGCTATGGCTATGTTCGGTGGCTTGATGCCTTGCACAAGTGGCTACATGCTTTTGGACCATTGTGGGAGAGGTTTTGGTGGCTCACGGCCTCCCTGGCTGGTCAGTGGCCTATAATGGCTAGCTTTGGTGGGCTGATGTGGGCATCTAGCTAGCTTGGGTGGCTAGCGTGTTGTTGAAATAGTTTTGGCTTGACACCTTGGATGAGTGGCGCACACTTTTGGCCTGTTGTTGGATAAGTTTTGGTTGCTCCTACACTCTGTGGACCTTTGGTTGCCTTCTTCACAAGTAGACTCGCCATGCCTAGCATGGAGGGATGGTTTGGATGGATTAACTATCATGGCTACATAGGCACATGAGTTGTTTTAGACTTATGACTACTTGGAGGACCCCCATCGATGTGTGGCTGACTCCCGGCGCCAGTATCCCTTCATTCATGTGGGAAACTTTTGCCTGCTGCATTGACAAGTGCTTGCATGCTGCTACCTATAACACCCTAGTGTCAAGCATTGCATTTAGAACTTGTATTTCATGAGCACAAGCATCATTCAAGCATTCATGGGCATGAGCATAAGAAGTTTCATCTCATTCACTTTATCTTTTATCACATGTGATGTTGTTTATATACATATATATGCTTGTGATCATGGGTGTCCAATGGGAGAAATGGTTGTGAGCTCACAAAAACACCTTAGACACACTTAGGATGGTACATGGAACAAGTTTGATATTCATGACTTGGACCAAAACAGCCCCCAAGTCATAGTTATTCTAGAAACTCTAATTTTCATGATCCTACTTTGACCAAGGCTGAACTATAGCATAGAGTGTTTGCATGGATGTGCACCCTTAAGAAAAGTTGTAGTACTTGACTAGAGTAACAAATTTTATTTTTGGGCCAAGACCTAATTCAGTGCATAGCGTACACAAAAACAGCTCCAAAGTAGCAAAGAAATACTGTTTTTGGACTTGGAGAATTTGCTAAGTCATGAACTAATTTTCAGTTTTGATGTACCATACTTTGAAGCTTTGCATTTTGAAAACCATGGTGAATTAGATATTACTCCCTAAAGCAAAGTTGGAGTTTACATGTAGCACTACAACTTTTGTTAATGAAGTTTTTACAAAGAACGAACGAATTAGGAGATAGAGGTGGAGGAAATCATGCTGTCAGTCATTTCGTTAGGGCCTGATGGCCGCGGACACCGCGCCATCAGTGGCCAACAGCACCAGGCCATGGCCGCCACGTAGTGGCCATATGCTGGCAAGGTCAGGCTGGTTGGGCTAGCACATGGACAAGAGGGCTACGTCCCTGTAGCTCCACTCACACTTGTGCACTCTTTCTCTCTCGCCCGCGCACGTAGAGCAAGCAGCACCACCACCGTCGTCATCACTGCCATGAGCTTCGTCGAGCTCATGCGCAGCCATCACCACTCCATTTCCAAATTGCCCATGCCAATAGCTCCACCGTGACTTGATCTACTTCCCTGACCTGCCATTATAGCTGCTCGAGCCCAAGTGAGGCCACATTCCGAGTCGCCGGAGCATGCCATGGCCGCGGTGCGCCGCTGAGCATGAGCTCACCAATGGCTAGCCACAACCTGTGCACCTCCACTCTCTCTCTCTCTCTCTCTCTCACTAATCTGGTCTTCATTGTAGGTCCTATAAGCTAGATCCACCATCCATTTAATCGCTACCGCGTGTGCCAGCCATGGCCGCAGCTCAAGCTCATTGGACCAACCCCAACCGGTCACCCTTAGCCTGCTCTGGTGCCCATTATCGTGTCACCTAAATCCTTAGTGTCTTTCCCAAAAATGGAGACCCACCTATCACCGCTAGTTAGCCAAAAACGGAGAGCATCGCCGCTGTGCATTGGCGCCACCGTGCCGCCATGCACGCGGTCTGGTTTCCCCACTGCTTCACTATGGCTAGATCTTGCTCTAGAGTATGCTAGGTCACCATAGAGGTAGGACCATCCTCATGGGATCCTACCATGGCCGGTGTGCCACCGCGTGACCACCGCCGTCTGCCATGCTCGTCGATGAGCTTGCTCTGGTGAGCCGTCGAGCCAACCTTGGGTACCCCTGGGTGCGGGTTGACGAGAGGAACATGGTGGTGCTTGGGGTTTCACCGAAGACCTCACTAATGGTGAGCTATCGCTGGTCAACCTCCGTCCTCTATTTTGGTTTCGCTGACAAGGGAGCCCCGTTGACCGCGGGCCCCATCTGTTAGTCTGTGTATTCTTTGATTTCTTATTTTGTCATAGATTTGAATGCATGTTTCAAAAATTCATATCTAGAGCTAGGAGTGTCCAAATTGAGTGAATCAAATTTTGTTGGATTCACCATGAAGTGTACTATTTGATAAAAATATGAAACCTACTGTTTGGGAGGTTTTTCTAGGATAATTAAACTGAGCTAGATAAGTGCATTTAAAGTGTTCTCAATCTTTTAAAATGTATAACTTGAGCTAGGAAAGTGATAAAATTGTGATTCCAATTTTTCTGATCTTGTGTTTACATGCTCTAGCTAAGAAAAATACTAAACCTACAGTAAGAATACTTGGAATAAGGTCTTCCTATTTAATCTTAAATAATTGCTAGTTTCTAGTGAAAATAAATAGGGTAAAAATACATAACCAACGATCATACAAATTTTTACACAGAGATATGGTGCTAGGATGAATGTAAAAAAAATATGAAATCTATTGCTTGACACTTTTCACTAGGCTAAACTATTTTTGTTAAAATATGCCTATGCAACTTGTCATTTTTGGAGAGATGGCTATACTTATTCAAATGGCATGAAATTTGTACAGTATACTTTTGGGGTCATATGTAGTCTACTGTCATTTTCTCAGAATTTATTGTGCACTTTTGATATATTTTCCTTATTTCACCTTAGTGTCCAAATAAATTAATAAAGGTATTTAAATAATTTATTTGGGCTTGACCATCATGTTTTCTAGAGTGTGTATGATGCCTATGAACTGTTGGTATCATTGATTGTGCCCAAATTTGATTGCTTGTATGCAATGAAATATTAATTGCTCTATAATTCAATTTTGGTGACTGTTTAGATAGTTTATGTTGTTAAGTAAATTGCATGGGTAAAATGTTGTTTGTTGTGGATCTTGTCAATAACAAAGTTGTAGAAAACTTACTTATGTTTCTTGTGTCAAATTTGCATGGCAATAGGTTAAATGGTTTGAGAGTTACAGTTGTTGGAAGTTGGTCTTCAGAGATGCTTGTTCTCTGGAATTTATGGACACATTTGGGAAATTGCTTTGTTTGAACTTGATAGCTGTGGAATCATCTTGAGATGACTATAAGAAAGTTGTAGACAGTTTTATAAGATTTCTAGAAAGTCAAAGATCATAGTATTTGGTTGAGTAGAACTCTAGATATAGACAAAATTAGTAGCTGCTGTTTACAGTAGGAAATGACTAAGTCAATTGTGATTGTTTGTCTTATATGATGCTTGTGTAGATGCTTAGGCTAATTGAGATTAGTGGCTAGAAGTAGATTCTAGGCCACTTACTGATGATGAACAACTTTACCTTAGGTTACTAGAACTTGGTGAGTGTATGTTTCTTGTACTATAGAAGAGATATGCACCTACTCAGTAAAGATCAACTAGAAGAAAGTTATACATCTACTTGGTCAACGAATGTTTAACTTATCATAAATCTTCTGGATAACCATGCTCATGCGTATACAATTTATCATATCATCTCATCTTTTATGCATTTATGATACTCATTTGTGCATATGCATGCAATAGGTTCCCCAGAAGGAGTGACTCTACTCAAGTTCAAACCCGAGCATCAGGAGGAGCAATAGGCCACCTAGGAGCAGGAGGTTCAGGTGGAAGGAGGAGTCAACATGGAAGATCTTCTTGAGTGTCCTAACCACCAACCTTCCTCATTCTTGAAAGGTAAGCCCCAGAGCATTATAAGCCTCCTATGTTTTTTACAAATATCACTTACGTCCTTTATGTCTGATGCATTCGGTTATAGGAGTTGATTGGAAATACTTACTGCATATATTTCCTTGTCCAAACAAATATATCTTGAATCCTATGTAGGTCTAGGATCGATTATATGCTTAGCCATGCTTAGTCCAGTAGAAGTTGGGTGATTTCTTGTCACCTTCGAGATATAGGTAGATATCTGGTCACGGTTGGCTATAATTGCTATCATGGAAATAACCATGTGTTGATGAATAAAAAGGAGACCGGGCAGGATTGAGATAGAGAAGCAACAAGGCATGGAGATCTTGGTGCCTATTTATCCCCATCTATGTCGGTTAAGGACCGATTCACTGTACGTACTCATGTCATGTTGAACGCATGCCTAGCATTTAGTTGGCCGGATAACTCATTCCGACCATGAAGCCGAGTAGCTCAATTTAGGCTAGGACCTAGTATGTGAAAGTGCACACATTGGAGGCAGTAAGGATATGCAGAGAGCTAGTGGCGTGAGTCCAAGGGTAGGCTAGGCCTGATCTTCCTGGTAGACTGGTAGAATCCCTGAGGGTACGGCACTACTCGGACCCACGACTGTACCTAAATTGTACCAAAGGTGACCCGATGCAACCCCGATGGGGGAAGTGTGGGTTTGAGTTAGGAATAACTCCCTAGCTGGTTGGAATCGATTCGAGTCATCATCTCTCTCGGATAGTGAGAACTTGACTGAGCAGTGGAAACTTAGCATTAATTGATGGGACTTGATGGTTATGATGATGCTCAAATTATTACACCAGATATGGTTACTAATGCTTGTTAGCTTAATCAAGTGATTGCTCTAGTATATGTGCTAATCTAGAGGTGCTTAATTGAATAGGTATTCAATTTGATGTTAAAGATATTAAATCTCCAAGTTATGTTACTTAAGCCTTTATGCAAAATGTTGTCAAGCTAGCTCCACCGATAAAGCCTTGCATACTCCTTGGTGTCATATTATTTCTAGTTTATGATGGGTAAGTCTATCTAAGTATATTCTCATACTCAGGGTTCATTCCCTCTTGTTGCAGATGACATAATGTATCATGGGTACTATAAGAACTGCCTTCATCCTGCCGTGGATGAGGACTAAACCATGGGGAATGGTACTCCTAAGATATCCTCTCGATTATGCTTTTGCTGGAAATGACCGTGGTGCTAGCATTTATTTGAACTACGTGTGATATTGATGTTAAACTACTTTGCTTCCGCTATTTGAACTTGGTTTGTAATAACTATGTGAACTCTGATGTATGTGAGATACTTGTGAACTATTTGTGAACTGTGATGTAACATGTGACTGGTTATGTTGAATCATATACGATCTTGGTTTGTTTGAGATCCTTCATGATTTCATTAGACTATCGGGTTTATATGGGCTCAAGTATGGTAGTTTGATCGCTTCAGCGATTGCTATTGTACTTGTGCTCTTATAAATTGGACGGTTCTGTTACACTACCTATTTGCACAGGAAGTTGCATTTGTTACATGTTGTTTACATTGAGCACATCCTCTAGGTGTGGCTTGTTGGCTCCAAAGCGCTTGTGGTGTTGCCTCGTGTTGCTGTCTGCCTTGGCCGGCACCACTAAGGACACCTCACTTGCGATTTTGATCGTGGATGTGGCTAGCGCTGAAGGCCAGAGGATGTTGGCCTCCCGTGCCTAAAAACTTAGTCTGTTTGGAATCAATGACACCTAGCCCGGCCAATGCCTCATGTGGAGGCTGGTGCTAGCTCGTCGTTGACGACATGCTACCTAGTTGATCCTACTAGTAACCATATGCATGTCTCAAAGATTCAAGCCATGCATGTGCAAGTATGAACTAATTCGAATTGTGCAACTGCGAGTGGCTCATTAAATCAGTTATAGTTTGTTTGATGGTACGTGCTACCACTACTAGAAATATCCACTTCTATAACAAAAATGCTACTGATGAATCCAAAATTGTTATAGAAGATCGTTTTTATGATGAATATTTCTGTTTCATCATAGATCAGTGGTGATGATCCTACAACCCTCCCTTTCTATGATGAAATTAGGCATCATCACAAAAAACGTCATAGAAGAGTGCAAGGTTTCGTCATAGATCACTCGCGTGACTCATCTGTGACGATCTCATTTAAACCTATGACGAAGAGGGCTTCGTCATTGAACTAATTACACATCTGTAATGGACAATATTTGATCTAAAATGAATGGCTTCATCATAGATCTCCACATTGTGCTTTCTCCATCCGACATGTACCTGTAGGACCTGCAGTTACTCATTCGTGATGCTTGCAATTCGTCATAAAAGTCTCCGCTCAATCCTTTCTCTATGCGACGTGTACCTATGGCACCCTTCTCCATCTGACGTGTACCTATGGGACCTGTAGTTACTCATCCATAACGCTTGTAATTCATCATAGAAGTCTCTGCTCAATTCTTTCTCCATCCGACGAGAACCTACGGGACCCTTTAACAACCAACCTATGGGACCCGACGGCTTACGTATCTCCATCTGACCTGTGGGACCCGATGGACCTATGGGACCCGACAACTTGCGTGTCATGTGTACCTATGGGACCATCCGACCATTGAGACCCGATGGCCAGTGGGACCTTTCTCCATCTCCATCTGAGCTATGGGACCCAATATCTTGAGTGTCACTTGTTGCCGACGGGGTTTAATAAATTCAAACTAAAAAAATCCATGAGACCTGGGAGTCAAACCTAGGACCCAGATCAAGGAATAGACCATCTTCACTGTTGTGCTAGACGCCTAGTTGTGTTGAAATGTCTTTGGAGTCCTAATAGTAGTATATGTTCTCTGTATGGAGAGGTTGACTTATATATTGGATGTATCCCCTACAAGTGGAAACAAATCTAAGCCTGTTGGACTTGCAACAGCGGCAATGGAGGATCCCCAGTGTGCTTGGTGGCTCAGGTATCCTTTTGGAGGCTAGGTGGCGGGACTTCCCGGTGAAGCACGGCGGCATTGGCATTTGTGTCCGTCGTGTGCTGCGGCAGAGGCGATAGATCTGATCTGTAGGTCTCCTTTCTCGCCTTTTCCTACCTTCACTGTTTTGGTCCTTGCTTGAACATAAGGTATTCAAGAAACATTGTAGCATTGTAGATCTAGTTAGGCCAATGCTAATGAAAAGAACTAGGAGGTGGGTGGGTTGGCCTTTTGCATATGTTTAGTGTTCTTACTATAAATGCTTGTGCGCAACTGGTCTATTAATTGTCATGTGCTTGCTTGATTGTACATATCTATCTAGACAAACATACAAGCCCTTCGCTTCTGCCTTAAACTATTTTTTCTATCTAGTGTCTACTTGATTCTACATTTCTGTTTTGTATGCTCCAATACCACCGGTGAGTCCTTATGGTATTCTGAATTTGTTACATATCTAAGGCCATATTTTCTATGCCAATGGTGTCTACATGGCTGTTGGATGTATTAGGATGCAGCTCATATGTTTGCTTTGTGTCTTCTCCTTGTTGACAACTAAGTTATCCATTTGGTTCCAAACAAGAGGAAGGCATCGAAAGCAAATCAATGCTTTGTGTCCATCATTCACATCACTGAGGCCAATAATGTTGAAGCTACACATGTTGCTACTGATGCCAATGATGATCACTACCACCTGTTGAGAAAGTAGGCAATTTCTGAATACTAGTTAAATTAAGCAGCATGAACACAAATACTAGCATGAGCATTGCTTGCATACTCTAGTTAATTTAATGAAGAGAAACAACATGAACAGGGGTACACAAAAGAATCACCTCATCAGGAGGAACTGGTGGCAGGTGTGTGACCATGCCGATGAGAGGTTCGTCTGTCGATGGAGGATGACCGACGCTGAAGGCCACAGGGGACTCCCTCCTACCATGATCCATCATGTACTCTCCCATAACCTTCATCACCCACTGGCCTAGGCCATCCTCGTGGATGGTGTAACATCCCAGATGTTAAAAAGCAATTAAAACTTGATTATGTGCATCATGAAGCATAATCATCTAGTATTGTTTCATTAAATGCATTGTATGTTTCAATAGTAGCATGTCCATGTTGCATATGTGATGTTTCATATGTTGCATTGTAGTGTTTCATATGTTGCATATTTTATATTTCACATGTTTCATGAAATAATGTCAACAATATCAATTAAGGTTCTTTATGAATTTATATATGAGAATGTGCCTAAACAATTAAAATTTTGCTAGAATAGTATTTGAAGTGCTAAGTTTATAATTTACACTAGTGTCAAGGTTGGGCATTGATAACATATGAAACATGTTTTAATTTGAACTCCAAAATGCAATTAAGTATTGAATTCTACACTTAGTCAAGTTTTGACTAAGTCTTTGGATTTCAGTTTTAATGCAATCTTTGGGGATTTATTAAAATGTTTTTCAAATATAAACATATGTGCAGCCTTGGTACTATTTTGAAGTGTGAACTTTATACTTTGAAGTGATAAACTAGTTTGAGTTGATTGCTTAGTATTTATCCATTAATTAATTGCTCAAAGTAGATAACTAAAACAACTTTCAAAACCCTAACTGAAATTTAGTTTTCGGTTTGAAAGTACCTGTCTTCCAAATTCAAAATCTCCAAAACCTTTGATCTTTTGGGGTCGATCCTTTAAGTGAAGTTGGAGATTGTTGATCAGAGAACAACTTTGCTTAAGGGAGTTTAACATGTTTAGTAGAGAAATCGTGAGAACAAGGGAAGAGAAGATCGTGGTTTCAGTCGGTGAACAGTGCTCACCGGTGCCCTACCTGCCTGTCTGCTTCACCGCCGATGCTGACGCCCTTCAACGCCTCCTAAGCGCATGGTGACACGCAACAGTTCCCGTGGACCCATCACGAGCAGGAGCTGGACGTCCAGAAGCCGCACCCTCGCCCTTATACTGTAGAGCCGGTCGCCATATCTTTCTTCTTTTCCTCTGCCCCGTCGCCAGTGAGCTCGGTTCGCCGAGGAAATTCACCGCCGCCTCTGTACCTCTGCTCAATTACTCGAGCCACAAGCTTTGCCTCACTTATGCGCACCTGCTTGACCCGCTCTCCTCCATCCTAGCCGCCGAGATCAGCCATGCGCCGGCTTCCCACAGCGGTGACCCACCATGGCCGCTGAGACGACGCTCGCCGTCGCTAGGCTGCTACAGAGCAGCTCCCCCTCTCTCGCTTGTTGTGCTAAGCTCCCTTATGACCTGGTGATGCCAATCAGCCTGCTTTTGCCTTATTTGTAGCGCCGGAGCCACCGAAACGCCGCTGTGTCCCGCGGTTCGCGCCGCCTCTTTCGTCTCCGACGCCAACCACAGAGCTCCGCCGCGTACCCACCTCAACCAGCAAGCGTAGCAGTGTCGTGGTGAGCCCCTGAAGCTAACCACACCCTCTAATTTGACTCTACCAGTGCTATAGTCACCGGCCCACCTGTTGTACCGCCGTGCCGAGCACCACCGTTCCACCATGGCTGCTGGCCAAGCTCGCGCTAAGACTAATTCCATCAACCGGTCGCTTGGTCAGGTTTCGCGAGGTTGCATTGGGTCTGTCGGTAGTCTCGCTGTCACCTGGAGATCTCATCGTTCATTAGTCTCCAGCCACGACAGAGCATTGCTAGGACCGGCGTGGTCACTGCTGTGCTCGTCGTCGTGCTCTAGGTACTCGGTTAGTGCTCGGGTATGATGCGCGGGGGAGAGAGGAGTAAGCCGTGGCAGTCCTTGTCGTCGGAGACCTCACCGGCCGATGAGCACCCGCCGGTCAGCGTGGGCACCTCGCCGGAGTTGACCCTGGCCCATGCATCAGTCGCAGTGGGTAGAGAAGGGGTGGGTGAGAAAAGAGTTTGGCAGCGGAAAAATGATTTATTCTTTTTCAGAAAAAGTTTAAATGTGCTGATCTCTGTTTATTTCATAGATAAATATTTAGAGCTGATAAAATTATGGAATTTTTTGTGTAGTCTCTTCATATTGTACTCTATCAAGGGAAAATATAAAATGGTGAAAATAAATAATTTTTGCATGCTTTAAAATTTCCTCTTTTAATTAATAATGGACCTTGTATGATTTTTATAGGCTAAAATAATTATGCTTTAATCATAAAACTTTTTTAGTATGCTTTACATGCCAATATCTACCCTCACAAAAAGTTTTGTACTGATTTGATAATTATAAGTTAGTAAATTAATTTAAGTGCTTTTAAATGCCTTTTTCTTATTTAATAAATGCTAAAATGAATTAGGAAAATACTGAAATAACTTTGGTGTATTTTGAACATTGTTCGTGGAACCTTGGAACACCCAAACCCCTCTTGTTCCTTGGCAACTTAATTACTTTCGTGATTTGGGTGTAATCCACTTGTTGGTTAATAATTAAAATGAGTTATCCAAATGCTTGTTTAGTAAATGCATATATGTAAGCTTTGTGATTACTATTTGCATACAATAATCTAAATGTTAATGTTAGATTAACCTTTTAAGGTAGCATGTATACATGATCTCTTACTAATATGATAAATAGTTATGCTAAATAGTGGTTGATAACCTTTGTAATTAGTTTCTTATTATGAATATGGGTTAAGTTAAATTTTAATCTCTTGCTGGTCCATACTAGTTTAATAAGTATTGTTTTCATGATAACAACTAATTAACTTGATAGTTAATTAACTAAAAATGTTTTGTCAAGCATAACTCTAGTTGTACCATGAAGGAAAGTTGTATTCAACTTTCTTAGATTAGTTTAATTTCTGTTATGCACTTGTGCATCTCTCATCATGCATCATGTCATGCATTCCATCATATTAAGCAAAGCATCATTTCTTACGTGTAGTACATACAAGAGTGAGAAGACTCGTGTTGATCAAGTTTTGGAGAAGGTCCATCCACCAGTGGTGTTGGTGCCAAGTCTAACCCATATGATGTTCTAGGAAAGCTAACCTTCTCTGCAATGTAGGCAAGCCCCAGAGCATAAACGCTTCTCTAGTATTTACAAATCTTTACTACACTTTAAGTCTTGTGAGATGGGCATTAAGTGATTAGGAGTTGGTCGAATACCGTTGCTACATGATTACCATGATAATCAGTTATCCTTAGCTATACCCTACTAGTATGAATAGGTCGATATCTCTTATGCTTAGTAATGCTTAGACTTCTATAGAAGTCGAATGATGGTTTCATCGTTCGAGAGAAACAGGTTTACCTTGCTCTTCTCAACTCTAGTTATGGGTTTTGAAATACCATGGTTATGATAATGTTAAATTGAGATTGGGCGGGTACCTTACATCAACAATGGAGTCTCAATGTAGTGCTTCCGCCTGTGTCGATTGAGGATTGTACCGTTGTAGACCTATGTGAGTCGAGACTTTGTAGTACTGGCCACATACTCTGGTAAGCCTGATACCTTGGCTATTCCATTATGTGAAAAAGTACAACTGCGCACTGGGAGTGGGAGATGGCGAGAGTAGCGTGTACCCATCCTATGAATCCGTCTGGGACAGCGCAGGAAGGTGGAGTACTGTATTCTTGAGTAGCGCAGACCGGTTCATGTTTTGGAGGATCCTTAGGAAGGGTTGATGTATGTAGGTCTAGGACTTGCATATGTCGTGTGGTACGGAAACCCCAGCTGGGCCTAATCGATTTGAATCACCGTCGCTTCTCAGAGAAGGAGACTCGATTCCCTGATCTACATTGTAGTTAATCAATGAAACATGGTTACTTGTGGATAAGAGATGAAAATGAGATTGCATGTTTAATGAAGTGATTGAGCTAGATCAGGTGCAAACTAGATACTACTAATGACCTAATGCGAAGCTAAAACATTAAAAGTAAGGATCCACTCATAGTAAGATTTTTCGCAAAAGTTACTTCTTGCTTCAATCTTTCCTTTAAGCCAGCATGCCCTTGTAGTCTTTCTTTTGGTCGGGTAAGACTTGTTGAGTACCCTCAAGTACTCAAGGTTTGGTAACCCCTACTGCAGGTTCTGACTTGTGCTGCTAATCGAGGTCATGTTAATGGGCTCAACATGATCTAGTCGTCTCTTCTACCTTAGATGTTTTACCTAAGTCGCTTTCACAATTCTATTCACCATTTGAACTTTAGTTAAGTTTTACTTGAATATGTTTTGTAAACTAAATGTTATAAGTCTTCTACACTCTGATGTACTTATTTTTTTGTACCAAATGTTGTAATGTTGTGATAACTCCATGTTGATCCTATATAAGTTGTAAAATGTGGATGATTTGGGGTTCCCCGAGGACACCCGGCTGACTATCGGAGTTATCTGGCTCTCGTGTGCAGCAGACAGAGATCTTTAAGACAATGGTAGGTGCATGTGGGCCATATAATTTAGGTATTTCTGCCATACATGGTGACCCACGACTCGATTGTAGGGTCCATTGGGCATCAAAACTCCCACTTGGGGTGGTGCCTCATCTTCAAGGGGAGGACCCGACGGCCGATGAAGGTATGGATCACCCTTGTCCTCATTTGGCCCCAATCCTTTAGGTCCTTGATCGCATCCAACAAGTTGGGCTCATGGTGCCTGTAGGCCTCCAAGGGCGGTATTTCCTCCCATGACTCCAGGAGGTCACCACACTGCTGATTAGGAGAACAAGATGGCAGCAGTGGGCTCTCATTGGGGATGTAGAGCCATGACTTTTGCCACCCCAAGTATGCAGAAGAGTAGCAGTCAAGGCTTAGGTACCTGTCCTCCAATCCGGGATGAAGTTGGATCAAGGTGCCCCCCATCCAAGAAAGATGGACCCCCATGGGCGCTGAGCAAACCACCCAGAATAAAGACCACCATATCTCATAGTGGGCAGGGACTCCTAGTTAGCCCTCACACAACATGATGAAGATGGAGAGGTGGAGGATCCCCTCTAGGGTCAAGTCATGGAGGCAGAGCCTACAGTAGTACAGCAACCATCGGAGTAAGGGGTGCGTTGGCACCCCGAGCCCAAAAGAGTGGAAATGGGGGAAAGAGACGACATCATTCTTCTCTGGCCTCGGCTCCACTTTGGTTCTCAGTAGGACTCTCCACCTGATTGCATCAGCAGCCTCTAGGATCACCGCATTCATTGCAGCTCGTCGAATGCCTTGCGGTCGATGGATGACTTCATCCACTGCGTGGTCATGGTCCTCGCAGGAGGTGTTGTCGGCGCAAAGAGTGTAGTAGGGTGGAGGGCAAAAGCTTTGGGATGGAAGAAGGAGATCTAGGGTGGGAATGTAGATGGATGATCATAGAAGGCAGCAGATAACCTATGGAACCACCCCATGACCCATGACCACTAGCACGTTTGCGTGGGTTGGCATTTTGGCTTTGCCCCATCACATCAATGTGATGGGCAGCGAGGCGATGTCCTAGCTAGAACTACCTACTGACGCCACCCACACGCGTGCGCCTATGCAGGAATCTAGGAGCCTACAAGACGAAAATAGACACCGCACATTGTTCATCAATACTATCTGGGTAGTCACAATTTCAAACCGCTGGACCTTTTGTGATAAACCTTATCGCTCCACTAGTGTCCGACTAGTGAAAATTTTAGATGATCGTTCTGTCTATAGGGTAAACAAACATTTCAACGGCTGTGCATCCATCCTTTGATGGTTGCGATCAGCCCAAATTTGAATTCAAGTACTCCCTGAGTCCCAGATCGAGGAGTCAGAATTATCAAATGTGACCAAATAAAAAAACTTAATGTAATACGAATCAACTGGAGTATATGAAGTATGAAAGAAATAAAGGAAGATAAATATAGGTGGACCAACATAATATCTTCATTCCTTTATATACAAAAGTACATTACGTTGTATTTCTCTAATGTCTAAAACATCTCATCTTTCCAAGGGGACTCATGTTAGATGGTTGACAAATTGCATTGAGTCGATCCACATGAGTGAAGATGATAGAGTCTCCTCCAACAAACATAGTAACACTACTAAGTCTTTTCATTTGCTCGAAATTCCTAACACGGACAAAAATCTCGCCACTATCATTGTCTTCGACAACTATAACAAAGCAATATTTACCAAGCATATAACGAACTACAACTTCAACAATGATTAGTCAGGGTTGTTGATGAACATGATGTCCCCAAGCCAACAAGCTCCCCTTCTACAATACTTGGGTGTTGTGGTATGACGACATCTCTCTATATACAAAACAAAAAAACACAAGGAAAAATCATTAAAAACCCACATATGAAAAAACACTACACCTTGAACAAGCAAGAACCAGTACAAAGCAACAGAATATTGCCTAGGCCATATCTTAGCCTTGATTGAGATCTTGATCTTGACTAGAATAAAATGACAAAGAAACTAAAACTTACCTCAACAAGGACGATCACTGTAGTTCTATGGGCAACAGCTACTGATGAAGTTGTAACACTACCTCCTTTCCTTGGCTAGCAACTTGCAAGTGAAAAGTAAAAGAGACCAGGAAGGATATTTATACTCAACGCAGACGCTAACAAATGTTAGAAGACGTGATTCCCCAGTAGCAGTCACTAACTACTAATAAAATAGACTCAGAATATG
This sequence comes from Miscanthus floridulus, assembly GCF_019320115.1. Lineage (NCBI taxonomy): Eukaryota > Viridiplantae > Streptophyta > Magnoliopsida > Poales > Poaceae > Miscanthus > Miscanthus floridulus. The sequence goes on along the minus strand of NC_089580.1, from coordinate 94,556,199 downwards.
AGCAGTCAAAGTAGTAGTCGAGGGGTGGGCGCAGTTTTCCTATTCTAATGATGAGAAAGTCTGACGTGTTAAATACATAGAGCTACGGACTGTTCAAATTATCAGAGCAAGGAAAACGCAGTCAACCCCTCGACTACTACACTAGCGATTTGAGTAGTAACTGCGCAATGAGCAATGGGAACATACTCGAGCGATGGCCAAGTATAGCACCTATTGTGACTCTAGCGAGGAGGAGGATGATCCGGAGTACTACGAGTCATCCTAGTGAATCGCTAGAGCACTAGCGAGGAGGATGCTTTTTTCTCTTTCTCTGGAAACTCAAATCCCCTTAGAATCCATGACTTTTTCTAGGTTGGGAAATCCATGGGGATACCAATAACCCATTTAGTTATTTATGGAGGGTTTTCCATCCCTAGGCATGCCTTCCCCTTGCTTCCAAATTATAGGCCTTAGTTCAAACAGCCACAAATGCATGTCACACAAAAAGGAAAAAATAATCGGCAGATGCAGCGCAACAAGCTACAACGAGTAGGTTTAATTTTTTAGTTTTTTGGTAATTTTAGGTGTCAAATTCATGCATCTTTTAATTATTTATTATCATCCTCTTTTAGTTTTATGTTTATTTATATTATTATGAAGAAACTGAAAAGGCAATAACTAACTCATCGGATATATAAACATGTGCAAAGGAGAAAAAATGAAAAGATGGATATTAGGTAAGTAACATTTTGTCAATCATTTTCTATTAAAACATGGAATAAATTATGGTCTCTGCTAAGGACCGCTGCCGAGCAGTCCCGCCAACATGCCCTGAAAATTTGATTTCGCACCATGCCGAGCAGTCCCGCCAACACACATCGAAACTTAGAGGTCTCTCTTTTGCCCTCCGTGCGGACAATAGGTTTACCACGCCATCGATTTTAGACAAGGGCATTTGTGGTAATGTGATGGCCACATAAAAGAGCAAAGAGTCACCATCTCTGCCTCCATCTCCATTCTACAGCCACCCCCTCTACCACACCCTCTAGACCCCAGGCGCTATCGGCACAGCAGCTCGACTCCCTCTCTACTCTCTAGCCGCACCCTCTCTCATACATTTCTGAACCCTAGCCTCGATGATGGTATAAGCAAGATCTAGATCCCCTACCTCGATACCTGCCATGATCAACCAGATCCGAACCCCAGCCAGAGCCAGATCTGTTACCCCTTCATCAACGCCGGCCGCACCAGCTCCGCGACCACGATGACAAGACCGAATCTGAACACGGACATAGAGGAAGAGGTACCCATATTGCTTTTATGATGTGTGCTCTACTATAGAGGCTAAACCAAGGATATGTAGATAGCGATGGGGTTACATATTTCCTATAGTTGAGTGTAGCTAGAAAGTGCTTTATTAGATTAATGACTTCCATATAAGCTATACTTACTAGTTAGGCAGCTTGTTTGCAAACTTTTGCTCTGTTGTGTTGACATTACATAGAAGCTTTAGTTAATAAATGCCTTTGTAATCTAGATAGATGGAAGAACTTCGAATACGTGTGGGCCCAAAACCTATTTCTCCAAAGGCAAAAAAGTCAAGCACAAAGGGTAGACACGATGAAGATTTCGAATATATCCCTGAACCAGGGGAGGTAGTTGAGGGATTTAATGTTATAGATGAAACAGATTCAGATTTAGAAGATGAGCCAGTACCCTTATCAATTGAGGTTCTTGTTCTATCATGTATTTAGTTCAGGAGGGGTAGGGGGTGTAGGTAGCAATGCAATGCTTTACTATTTGGATAGCAATGTAATTTGTACATGCTTGCTACTTAAGTTTGTATCTCCAATTTCAGTGTATGGGTCGAAGGAGCCATAGAGGAGGCTCTGCTAGCAGGACAAAAGGTAGCATTGCCATGAGTCCTGAGCGAAGGCACTTCAAGCAGTTGAATTCAACATGACCAGGAGAGTTTGCTCATGGAGTTCATACTCGGAGGGCTGGCGCTGGTAAAAGGGTGGAGGTATCAGCAGTAGGTGAACATAATTCTCCATCACCTTGGACACCTATTCAGAGGGATCAATTCAAACTTCATGAAACGACTAGAGACATTTGTTGGGAAAACACCCTACCTAGCCCTATGAGAGACTTCACATGGCCAGATGATGATAGCCATGCCGAAGAGGAGCCCTATGAGAGACTACCCACGGCCAAATGATGATAGCCATGCCAAAGAGGAGCCCTCTGAGCTACCTAGCCCTGTGAGTGACTACCCATGACCAGATGATGATAGCCATACCAAAGAGGAGCCCTCTGAGCAAACTCTCATCTCCACCCACCCGTAGAATAATGAAAGTTACCTAGGTAGGTATTACCTTACATATGTCTATCAATTAATTCGCACTAGCTATTTGATATATATGTTACTTTTCTAACAATCTGAATGTATGAAAACTTTGTAGTACCATTGCTGAGAAGTGCGAGGAAGCCAAGGCCTTGAACTCATGGAATTTTGCTTGACAAAATGAGCAAATCAATGGGAGGATTGAGGATGCCCATCTCAGTTGCTGAGGGGAACAGAAGGCCACATGATCTAGTGCAAGCTACCAAGTTTTCCTCAGAGGCAGGTGTACTAGTCAGGCATCAAATACCAATTTTGACACAATGGAAACATTACAAGAAGCCCTCTGGTGTCATCCATTATAGGAATTTTTTGGATAGGCTAACTGTATGTATGGGTATCCTCTCTTGACATTCAACTCTGCCTTGAACAACTTTAACAGATTTACTTTTTATTCACACTACTGCATGCAGTCAAGGCTGGACATTAACAAGGCTCACCCACCAACACAAGAAGCTTGCTGGAATGTATTGCAGTGTGGGGTATGATAGGCATGCTATAGGTTGAAGCAAACCTACTTCAATGGCATCCCTACTGATCAGATCCCTACGACCTCTCTTGTCCCGTGCATGAGCGATGCACAGTGGTGTGAACTTGTTGAGACTTCATCTAGTGCTCAGAACAAGGTGTGTGTGAACCCATCAATTTCATGTCTAGTCTTGTTATGGTCTACTTGTGCTACAGTCTAACATAAATGAAGCTATAGGAAACATCTGAGATGAACAAGCGAAACTATGCAAAAGTGAAGTACCACTAGTCTATAGGATCTCACTCCTATGTTGTCCAGCTACAAACATTTGTAAGTGATGATTGTGCTTTATTATTACTCTTGCCTTTGTATAAATATAAACAAAAACTCATGTACAATGTGAATAGAAGGAGAACAAGAGGAAGGTCGTAGAACACGATCAAGGACTTGATGAACAACATGATGATCTAAGACTTCAACAACATGGTCAACTTGATGAAGATGTTAATGTTGTGGAAGTCTTCAAGGACTTCCATACCAGTACGAAAAAGGGCATGAGTGATGCTACAAGAGCAGGAGTTGTAACTACCTTTATTTGCTTTCCTTGAAATCTACTAAACCCGTTGCCATAAAAGAAGGAAACACAGCAAGAACCTAATGTGGCAACATCATTTAATTTTGTAGTTGCAATTTTACACCATTCAATATGGTACCTATACATTATGCTTATGTAATCTCTACTAGCACTAGGCTGTAAAAGATCTATGCATTGTGCTTATGTAATCTCTATCAGCAGTCATCTGAGAAAGTCCTATGCATTACTTGTTATGAATTAATCTCTTGGGTTTCTAGTTGAAGTCATTTTCCACTATCTATAATCTAATGTTTTACTGATTGAGTTTCGTAGAAAGCTATGGAAGCTATGCAAGCAGAACCTATTGCTAAAGGACAACAACCAATGACTAGTGCTGATGTTGTTTCCAAGGTTCTCTACCAGTACCAGGGCAAGCGCCCCTCCTAGGCAAGCAGCAAAAACCTTTTTTTGAAGAATGCTCGTATCCTAAGAAGCTCCACCAGAGCAGAGACATCGACAAAGATGACACTTCCAAAGCAGCTTACTGGTGAATAGGAAAATACATCTGAGCTCATCGAACTAGTGGTTGAACTGAAGGTGAGGATAGAAAAGGATGAAAGGGAGCTAGAGAAATTCAAGCAACAGCAACAAGAGGAGTACAATAGGCTAAGTGAGCTAGTCTTGCGCTTAAGCTCTCCTAGTAACTAGCTCTCTGTCTTCAACTCCTGCGGCTTGATGCGGTGAACATTTGTGCTCTATTGTGTCCACACATGTGATGGTTTGATGTTGTGATACTCTATCAGTGGTTCATTGCTAATGTGTGAAATATTAATTGTGGTTATTTGATTACCAGGCTGAATTGTTATGTAGTCAATCTATGTAGTAGTGACGATCTCAAATTACTTCTATGACGAATTGATTGTACTCCATGAGGTAGAACCAGAACAGGCCACGTGATCAAATAAAAATACGACATGTGGAGGAACCAATGCATGACACGTGATATAGCCAAAGCACGACACGTGGAAGGATGTTGTCAAGCCACGTGGTCAAATAAAAATGTGAAATGTGGATGAACAGTGTCGTGATGTGTGGTTGAATAAGAAATGGCCACGTGGACCAATAAAAATATGCCACATGGTCCAATGAAGAAGTGACACATAATCCAACCGTAATATGACACGTATGCCCATAGAAAACTGACATGTGGAACAATAGAAACATGACGCATGGTCCAATAAGAACCTAAAACATGCAAGAACCAGAGATTGCCATGTTATGCAACAAGAACGTGACACATACCCAAACCATCTCCAATGCAACCGGCTATAGCATGTGAACGTGGAAAGCAAATCCAATGGAAGCACCCACTAGCATGGTAGCCCCCCCTAACAAGCATGCCAAAACAATTCAATGATGTTCTGTTTTTCATCACAGATCAAGCCACTTCTATGAAGATTTGCAAAAATCATCATAGAATTTCAAGTGTGATGCGACTTCTATGACAAACCAATTTTTGTCATAAAATCAAATTTATGATGAATTTGGCTCCTTCAGTGATGAAATTTGATCGTCATAGAAGTGGATATTCCTACTAGTGTACTCAGATAACCATAGTAATTCTAGAGCTAATATGTGCAACAAACCTTGACTTCCAGGAGGGGCACATTTATTAGATAAAAGGCTAACATGGGCTCTGCTCATTGATTCATGATAACTTGATGGATCGCACAGCCCTCATGCTGGCGACACATCATTCAAATTTCTGCCCTATCAACTTTTGATGGTAGGATAGGGGCCTACCATGGTGGTGACGGGTGATGGAGAATTAGGGTTCGATTTTGGAGAGGGAGCCTGAGAAATGGCTACCACATCCAAGGAGGGTAGCAGGCGCGCAAATTACCCAATCCTAGGGATGAAAATGGATCGGGTACGGATGGATATCATTGATATTATATTTGTTTTCATATTTCTGTCCGGATTTAGATTTGAATACGGATAGTGTCAACTATGTCGGATAGGATACAATTGGATATCGACATCATAAATATGCGATTTAAGTATTCGGATACAAATACGGTATCAGATGTTGGATATCTAGACTCAGATACGGACAGATCTCAACCCCTCTAAACGGATTCGGTTTCGAATACAGTCGGAAAATATCCATACCGTTTTCATCCCTACCCAATCCTGACATAGGGAGGTAGTGACAATAAATAACAATACCAGACATATTAGTGTCTAGTAATTAGAATGAGTACAATCTAAATCCCTTAATGAGGATCCATTGGAGAGCAAGTCTGGTGCTAGCAGCCACGGTAATTCTAGCTCCAATAGCGTATATTTAAGTTGTTGCAGTTAAAAAAGCTCGTAGTTGGACCTTGGGCTAGGTTAGTCGATCTGCCTCACAGTGAGAACCGACCTACTCAACCCTTCTGCTGGCGATGTGCTCCTAGGCCATATTTGGCCAGGTTCGTGCCTCTGGCACTATTACTTTGAAGAAATTAGAGTGCTCAAAGCCAAGCCAATCGCTCTGGATACATTAGCATGGGATAACATCATAGGACTCCAGTACCTATTGTGTTGGCCTTCAGGGATCAGAGTAATGATTAATAGGGGACAGTCAGGGGCATTTGTATTTCATTAGTCAGAGGTGAAATTCTTGGATTTATGAAAGACGATCAACTGCGAAAGCATTTATGAAGGCTATTTTCATTTATCAACAATGAAAGTTAGGGGCTCGAAGACAATTAGATTCCATCCTAGTCACAACCATAAATGATGCTGACCTAGGGATTCGGTGGATGTTGCTTATAGGACTCCACTGGCACCTTATGAGAAATCAAAGTCTTTGGGTTCCAGGGGGGTATGGTCACAAGGCTAGAACTTAAAGGAATTGATGGAAGGACACCACCAAGTGTGGAGCCTATGGCTTAATTTGACTCAACACGGGGAAACTTACCAGGTCCAGACATAGCAATAGACTGAGAGCTCTTTCTTGATTCTATGGGTGGTGGTGCATGGCCGTTCTTAGTTGGTGGAGCAATTTGTCTAGTTAATTCCATTAACAAATGAGACCTCAGCCTGTTAACTAGCTACGTAGAGCCATCCCTCTGCACCTAGCATCTTAGACGGACTATGGCCACTTAGGCCATGGAAGTTTGAGGCAATAATAGGTCTAGGATGCCCTTAGATGTTCTAGGCCGCACGCGTGCTACACTAATGTATTCAATGAGTATATAGCCTTGGCCGACAGGCCCGGGTAATCTTGGGAAACTTCATCATGATCGGGATAGATCATTGTAAGTGTTGGTCTTCAACGAGGAATGTCTAGTAAGCGCAAGTCATCAGCTCATGTTGACTACACCCCTACCCTTTGTACACAACACCCATCGCTCCTACTGATTGAATGGTCCGATGAAGTGTTCGAATCGCCATGATGAAGGCGGTTCGCTGCCCCGCTGTCGTGAGAAGTCCATTGAACCTTATTAATTAGAGTAAGGAAAAGTCATAACAAGGTTTCCATAGGTGAACCTATGTAAGGATCATTCTCATGACCCTTAAACCAAATAGACCGTGAATGTGTCTCTGGTGCCACTAGGCTTTGACTCGGCATGAGGTCCATGAGCCCTGTCCTGGTGTGGAGGTGCCACAACAAAACCCACGATGCTTTAGGCATCAAGGAACACTTATATTGCCTTGCTCGGTAGAGCAGTCAGCCTACCTTCCACTCCTCATGCAGCGATGATATCTTAATCCACATGACTCTTGGCAATGGATGTCTCGGCTCTCACATCGATGAAGAACGTACAAAATGTGATACCTGGTGTGAATTATAGAATCCCATGAACCATCAAGTTTTTGAACTCAAGTTGCGCCCGAGGCCTTCTGGCCGAGGGCACATCTGCCTGGGCATCATGCCAAAAGACACTCCCAACCCACCCAAGTGGGAGGAACATGGTGTTTGGCCCCTGTGTCGCAGGGCGCAGTGGGCTGAAGTTAGGGATGTTGGCGAATCGTGTCAGGCACAGCACATGGTGGGTGATGCTTAGTTGTTCTCGATGCAGTGCTCACATGGCCAGTGCATTGGCCCTAAGGACCCATGGAGCACCATAGTGCATCACTGCTCAGACCATGACCCCAGGTCAGTCAGGACTACCCACTGAGTTCAAGCATATAGATAAGCAGAGGAGAAGAAACTTAAAAGGATTCTTGTAGTAACGGTGAGCAAACCAGGACCTGCCCAGCTTGAGAATTGGGTGCCTTCATCACCTGAATTGTAGTTTGGAGAGGTGTTTTTAGTGACGGACTTGGCCTAAGTTCCCTAGAAAGGGATGCCTAGGAGGGTGAGAGCCCCATTCGACTCAGACCCTGTCGCACCATGAGGCACTGTCAACGAGTCAGGTTGTTTGAGAATGTAGCCCAAATCGAGCGGTAAACTTCGTCCAATGCTAAATATAGGCTAGAGACCGATAGCGAACAAGTACCATGAGGGAAAGATGAAAAGGACTTTGCAAAGAGAGTCAAAGAGTGCTTGAAATTGCTAGGAGGGAACCAGATGGGGGCTAGCGATGAGCCTCGGTCGTATGTAGAATGGCTTCTGCTGGTCCGCCGATTGGCTCGGGGAGTGGACCATTGTCAGCCATGTTGGCGGCCTAAGCCCGATGGCCCAAGGCGCCTCCAGCAGCCATCGTTGGCATGGCTAATGACGAGATCCTAACATATGGGTATGTTAAGCCTCAGGATCAATGGTTCCCAACCAAAAGGACCCCCACCTACCCCTCTAGGATCACTCGAGGGCTTGAAGGCTATACCCATTGGGTACGCTCGAGCGCACCCTCCAACCAAGAAACCTAGCCGATGCCAGGCACGACATAGCCCTGCACCGGGTTTGGGGGTTTGCCTAGGCCTCAGACTCCCAATCGATGACACACCCAAGCTCGGGCTTGGCTCCTGCTTGGCTTACGTTGCTAGCTAAGGCCTAGACGCAAGAAGACAAGCCTAGAGCCATCAAGGCTCGAGGGCTCCAAGACACCATGCCCTAGACGTGGCTCTATCGACCACTTCTACGATAGGGTCATGCATGGGGCATGACATAAGAAGACAAGCTTTCCACAGCCTCCAAGGGTTGGGTGGCTCCCTAGACCGTGCATTAGCCCCTAGAGCCAACCTCTTTTGCCACCAAGAAGACTCCAGAATGTCTACTTGGGGAGGCCGGTCCAAAACAACACCACCTAACATGTAGAGTGTTAGAACAGAGAAGTTGGATGATGCCCAAGGCTTCTTTGGCTCCACGACGCTGCCACAGTCCATAAAGCATTACTACAAGACCCTCCTAGACTTCGGCACATGTAGATCGTATACTCATCTCCCCAAACCGCCATGTACCCGACCTATCTTGTTATATAAGGGATAAGGTCAGACCTAGAGGGGAGAGGACAATCCAAGATAGATCATTCCAATCCATTTTGTCTGCTCCTACCCAGCACCAAGGGTAGGGGAACCTAGAGAGAGGGGCACCAAGATCCCTTCCACCTCATCCCATCATCTTCCTCCTCTCCGACAAGGGGAAGGCTCCACCAGCGGTGAGGCAACCTAAGGATTAGCACTGAGCTAACCCCCTACTAAAGCTCTCACTACACTCTATTGTAACCCCCTGATTTTGGGTGCTTTTGAGTTTAAGGATCATCAGCTACTGGACGTAGGGCATCGATTGGCCCGAACCAGGATAAACTGTTATGTACTCTCTATGATTATTGTGTTCTTGTGTCCACCCAAGCCACCAAAGACCCATACTCTAATACCAACTCGAACAATAATGCTTGATGCAGTTTGAACCCATGACAGCTCATGCGCTAGGTAGGGGGCTGCGTCAAGTGCAATTCAGGCTCTACGATGGCCAAAGCCACCTGCCTCATCTTCAGATCAAGCGGCACCACCCTAGACTATGGCATTTTCTTCCCTAGTGAGTTCTTCATCACAACTGGTGCCTTAGCCCTAGGCTAGGTCCTCAACTTTGGGAGCCTAGCCTACATCGTCTACTGCTACGGTGAGCTTCATCCACTCGAAGGGGCTGCTAAAAGGTCCTTGGTTGGTTTTGGTAATTGAGTGACAACCTTAGGTGGACTAATGTGTTTAAGTGAGATACACAGGAGATTAGTCCATAGGTACATGTGTGTGAGCAATATATGCCATAATGGTGATGATGGCTCAAAGATGTTGCAAAGCTCACACATGTGATGTTGAAGGAGCTTATTGCACATGAGACATGACATGGAGTCATGTGATCAAGGTGGAGAAGATCAAGACATGACTTGGCTTGATGGATCGGTTGCAAGCGTAAAGGGCAAGTTGGAGGCTTTGGAGTGATGGGCCATGTGGCGGTGAAGCTTGAGCAAGACTTGGCACCAATGGATGAAGGCAATGATGAAAAGCAAGTGAAGTCAAGATCGATGAACCAATACGGTCACGTGATGATATGAAGTGGATCATATCATTTGGCGATTGGTTGGTGCCTGTGTTGCATCAACAATGGAGGAGATGAAATAGAATGTGCAAGGCAAAGGTATAACCTAGGGCATTTCATTTCATAGGTCATAGGTGAGTAGAGAAGTTTATGACCAGGTTTAGGATAGATGGCCATACTATCAAGAGGGGCAAACTTATTTGCATATCGGTCATCTAGTGCCACTCGAGTGATCTAACTTTGCATCGTCGCTAGGATCGAGTGGCATAGCAAGTTGAGTGGCTAATCCTTTGGAAAATGTTTGAGAAAAGCTAACACACATACACATGGTGGTGTACACTCCAACGGAGCCTTCTTACTTTCTTGGTCTAAAGTAGATTCTATCACCAACTTCAAAACATTAATGATTATTTTTTGGTTAAGTTGCTCAACTCTCAAATACAATTGTAAGTCCATGGTGTCATCCAAATCTTCTTAGCATAACTCTCCTTTGCTAAGGGCATCAGCCACGATTTTGCTTCCTGAAGTGATAGCACTTTTCCAAGTCATAAAACCTTGATTGCTTCAATCCAACAATGATGTCACAAGCTCAAAACCATCTTAGTGAAAATGTCCTTTATATTCTTATGACCCACCTAGATGTCACTTTTATGTTTAAGTAGATAGTACCTCCATGCTTCATAATGGATAACTCCAGATCATACGTCAGATGTTCCATCTCATGTTTCCTTGCATAAGCCTCTACTTTTTCTTCTTGCATAAGGACACATTCCACACCTTGACAGGGTGCATCCTTGTGGATATAAAGCTCTTGTTCAGATCTGGCAAAGCTAATACTTAGGTTTTACTTCAACCTCTCTCTTTTCTACTCCTTCAAATACTTAGCTGAGGTCTCTTGATCCAAACGAACTTAAAACCTTCTCCAGTAACACTATCAATATCTTGATGATCTTGGATAAACCTCCCTTGAACCTCTAACCAAACCTTATTATTAAAAACTTTGAGTTTCTCTCCCATCTTTGAGTGGGTTCCAATCACATCATTAACTTCCTTCAATCCAAACCTTTCATTCTCATATTCCTCAGGTGTAGGTTGAATACCCTCATACCCTATTCTTTCTCCTGATGGTGTTATTAGAAGCACCAAATGTTGGGCATACTTAATCACTCCTTTGCATGTAGGCAACCATCCCATTCCAAGGATATCATCAATGTCCATTAACTCCAAAGCAATAAGGTTTGCCTTGAAGTTTACCCCCTTTATATCAACACTTACTTTTGGGCATATGTGGTTTGCCTTCATTTCTCCTCCTGCAGACTTTAACTATCACCGGTCTCCTCATTAGAAGCATAGTTATCTTATGATCTTCCACATATTCCCTAGAGATGAATGAATGTGAAGCACTAGGGTCAAACAACACCATAGCAGGAGTTGAGTTTACTACAATCAAACCATAAACGACATCCTTAGCTCCATGAGTGGTAATCATATCCACATTGTTCAGACTTCTAGGGATGTGGTTTTGCTTTAATTTATTGCCTTGCACCTGCTTCTTATGGACATTCTATTCTAGCTTCTACTGTTGTCAATTCTAGCTTTGATTACTCTCAGCAAACTTCCCAAGACAGTCGTTCTCATAATGTTTAATCTCACCACAATCATAATGTTCCTCACTAGTAGAAGTATTTGCCTTCATCATGGTGATAGTAGGAGGTAGCAGACATGGCTCTTGAGAGCTAAAATGCTTCACTTCATCATTGGGTTGCTGATACTATTCCTGATCTGTACTCCCAAGCAGGTTCATAGGGTGTGACTAATATTCTAGTTGCGTAGCAAAATGAATACGAGTATTTCTTAACTAGCATTGAAGGTCATGCTTTCCCTTCTTCTCTTCCATCTCTCCTAGAGTATAGCATAACAATTGAGTGAACCTATCATGATACTCACACATTGACATGGAGCCTTGCTTCAAGTTGAGAAACTCATCTTGCTTAAGCTCTATCACACCTAATGGAATATGGTAGGACCTAAAGCTCTCGCTAAACTCCTTCCATGTGATCTGTCCAGCATTGTTGGGACGTCCATACTGGTAAGACTCCCACCAGTCTTGTGCTACACCTTGGAGTTGGCTAGACATAAAGAGCACCTTCTCATGGTCATCACACTGAGCTATGTCCAATTGTCGCTCCATAGCTCTAAGCCAATCATCAGCTTCTAGTGGTTCACTTGTATGAGAGAATGTCGGTGGGTGTCCCTTCATAAATTCACCGCGCTTGTCAATAGGTGGTGCTTGATGCGAGTTGTTCAACACACTTTGAGCAATTGTTTGTAATAACTGAGTCTATGTCATCAAAGCTTGCTCTATAGATGGGGGATTTGATGGTGGTGGATTAGAATTGGCAGGATTCCTTTGGTCATCATGCGAAGCACTTCTCCTGGTAGCAACCATATGTTTTCAACATGTATGCATTAGGATCTTGTCATTCATAGAATTCTTAACTATAGCTTCAAGAGATGACAAGATAGGCTTGATAACAAGAATGACAAGAAAGGACCCCCCATAGAGATAATCGATGCTTCCAAATGAATAACTAGAACGTATGAAACTTCATCTTGCAAATTCTTCAACTTGGCTACCCCCTTAAGAAAAGATCAACTAGGGGACATAAAAACGGCAGATTGCACCTTCTTCCAGATGAGTGAACTAGTATCAAGATGTTCTGACATCCCAATGATACTCTTGTGTATAGGCAAGGACAAGAAATCTAAAATTCCTTGCGAGCAGAAAAACAACAGCGAGCAGAAAAACAACGGTAAAGTAAAATAGCTATAACTCTCATTCTGTTAATCCAATAAAGTTGTATCTTATAGTGTTGGAAAGCTTATGAAATCCTCCATAACTTCTTTATAGAACACTTTCTAAAATTCTACAGTTAAGTAGTCAAAAATAGTGCACAACCAAAACTATTCTAGGCTTCATACAACATAGGTGCATCGTCTTGTGACTTTCATAACTCCATAACCAAAATAACTATCAGGGTGATTCTTATAGTCAGAGAAAGATATTGAAGTCTACTATTGTCCATAATTTTTTTATAATTTTTGGTTGTCCAAAAAGAGAGATATAAGCCGATAAAGACATTTGTTCTGGAAGGCGGGATGAGAAAATAGGAGATAACCAAAACCTGACTATTTATTTCATTAATCCTTATGCCTTAAGCCTATAAACTAAATAAAATTATGGAAACATCCAACAAGATCATTGCAATCATTACAAAGATTCAAAACAAGCATAAGCATAATGACAATTCAACAAAGCAATAAAGGTGCACAACTCAATCATTAACTCAACTTACGATACTATCATTCTCATTGTACTAGAGGTACAATCTTAAGACTCATCTTCAGATTACACAAGTCAGTGGTGAGGAATAGTTCTAAAATCATATCAAATCAAGGAGTGAAGATGAGGATAAAGACTTTAAAATAAGCACCAAGGTAGAGATGAATAGCAAGGGTAGAGATATAATAGAGAAGAAAATATCAAGGTTCATAGAGCAAGGGTTTTTGTAGCAACTTCTAAACCTTAGAACGACCACTTTCTACTAGGCTTGTGTCCTACAGTTAGTATTGCTCTAATACCACTATGTAGCACTCAGTTTTAAGAACAAAACTAGATATGCACCATATGTAAGCCCAGGAAGTCAAATCTCACATATAGCTACAAATAAGGGGTAATATCAAAAGACAATGCTTAATATAACGTACTTAGTATAAAGGATATAACCTTAAACAGCAAACAGCGGTAAGACAAGTCCAATCTTCAAGTGAAGACTCTAACTCCACAAGGACAACTGACTATTTGATTATAAGCCTAATTCCTCCAAACTCTAGTAATCTGGTGGTACCCTAATCTCAAATCGATCTTAGATAACACTTTAGCCTTTGATAGTTGATCGAACAAGATATCAATTTGAGGCAATGGATACTTGTTCTTGATCATTACTGCATTAAGGGGTCAGTAGTCCACGCATATCTGCAAAGATTTAAACTTCTTTTTTGTGAATATGGCAGGACAACCCCATGGTGATGAGCTGGGTCGAATGATACCTTTTTCAAGAAGCTCCTACAATTACACCTTGAGCTCAGCTAATTCATTGGGTGGCATCCTATAAAGCCTTCATGAGATAGGTGTCGTGCCTGGTAATAATTCAATCTTGAACTCTACATCTCTGTTAGGCGATAACCCAGGCAACTCATCTAGAAACATGTCTAGGAATTCACACACCACCAGAATGTCAGCAATAGTCATAGGCTGGATAGCATTAGCTACATTTCAGAGCTCAAAATCTCTAGGAAGTGGTACTAAGAAAGCATTATTACTGTCTGGTTCCCTTAACATAACTACCCAAGTGGAAGTATCAATAAGAACTCCATGGCCACTCATCCATCTCATTCCTAGGATTACATCTATCCCCAACCCAGGCAATACTACAAGATTTGCGGTATACTCCTGGTTGCTTATGGAGATGCGCACATCTCTAACTATTTGGTTGGTGGAGATTTGATTTATGGCTGCACTTATGTAGTAACTACCCTTATCTACAATAACTACCCTCTAATTATGCTTGGATACAAATGTTTGACTCATAAATGAATGTGATGCTCTAGAATCAAACAAAACAACTACGGGATGTTGGTTCATAAGAAACGTACCCATAGTAACAACTTCATCAGCAAGAATTTCTTCATTGGTGGTATAGTGCACATGTCCTTGACGCACATTGGAATTACCCTACTTCTAGTTGTTCTTCTTGGGATAGGGGCAATTTCTTGCCCAATGGCCGGGCTTGTTGTAGTTCCAACACGACAAGTTGCTAGGTGGAACATTGGAACTTCCTTGTCCTAAGCCGCCCTTTGGTAGAGCAACAGAATAGGCCTTGCGAAACACCTTTTGATTCTAAACAGTTTGCACCTTTTTCTGAGGTGGCCTAAACTTGGGAGCAGGTGGGTGAAACTAAGGTCTCGTAGCAACTAGAGCTTTTGACTGAGAAGCACCTGCTTCAAAGGCTCTCTTTTGATTCTTGGATGCAGCATAAATGTTGTTTTGATTGTCTTGAGTTAAGGCATCACTGACAAATTCATTAAAAGTGGTAGATTTGTTGTTAGCAAGAGTCTTCATCAGCTTGGGACCAAGCCCCCGCTTGAAACTAGCAATTTTCTTTGCCTCAGTATCAACAATTCCATGGCATATCTTGATAAGTTGTTGAAACATGTAGATATTCAGTCAAGCTCTTGGTACCCTAGGTCAGCTTCATAAACTCAGTATGCTTGATACTCATAAGACCTGGAGGAATATAGTGTCCTTGAAAAGCAGCCTTAAATTGGTTCTAGGTAATGTGAGCATTCTCAAGCAGGGTGGCTCGATGTTGACTACACCAAATGCATGTAGTCCCATGCAACTGGTGGGATGCATACTCAGTTTTCAATGGCTCTATTAGCCTTAGCAAATGAAACTTTTATTCCAGTGTGTTTAGTCATTCCTCTGCTTGGATTGGCTCTTTAGCCTCCTTGAAAATAGGTGGCTAGGTATCCAAGAACTCCTTGAAATCACTATATTAATTTGGCTCTGCACCCTAGTGCTGATGTCTGCCCTAGGCGACTTGTTGCGCCATGGTGCGCATAGCCTCGCCCACAGCACGTTGCCCTTTAGTGAGCATAGCCATCAACTCTGCCAAAGTGGGTGGTGGCGGTGGTGGCAAATCTTCATTGTCATGACCATTCAAGCCACTACCCTTGGCACCATCATTCCCATTGTTCCCACCGGCTCCAAAAAGAGTGCAAGGCATCTACAGAATTGCAACAATAAGCAATTATTGATGATGTCAAAAAATTATAGAAGAATTTTATAATTATGTCAAACTAAATTTACTAGAGAGAATATAAATTCATACAATAAAACAGAGGCACAATAATTCATTTTCACAACAATACATCACCAATTATATTACTTAACGCCATTCGCAATGCATTCCATACATGCCATATTGCTTGCCAACACAACGGGCATTCATTAAAAATGCAACCACAATATGGATTACATGCAAAGTTTCTAGAGTACATCAATGGGTACACCATGAGATCGAACTAAATTATGAGTTCATTACATAAATGATCGAAGATAGGGAGTTAACGCATCTAGTAAGATACTAAAACTAATCTACTCCTCAGGGTGGTCACTGTCGATGTCGGACACACCATCATCGTGGTCGTCCTCAAAAGGTTCAATCTCCTCATCTTTAGGCTCGTCCTCGACATCCACCTCCATGCCATCATCCTTGACAATCAACACATTGGGATCTTCTTCCACCGCTGGAGCATTTGGAGGAAGAATTGGGTTCACCATGTTGTTGAGACGATGAACATCCAGTTGAAGCTCCTCAACCTGGCGTATAAGTTCTTGCTCTTTGTGATCAAACTCTGTTGCCTGTCTAGCAGCTTGAAACACCATCTAGATTCTAGCTGCCTCCCTAGTCTCAGCAAGACGAATAGCCTCGTCTCTCTCCACATGGATCCCCTGAACCTCTGCTATAGCTGCATCCCTCTCAGCAACAGCATGGACAAACTGCCCCCAATGAGCTTCTAAAGCTGTCATATAACTACCTATCTCATTCCGAGCTGCTCTAACTATCCTTTTATGCTTGCGCACATGTTCTTGCATCCTACACTATGCAGCCTATGCTCTATGGAGCTCTTGCATACAGCTGATGTAGCTATCTTGGCAAGAGTAAAACATCTTCATAGCAGCATACATTGCACTCGTGGAAGCATTACTACTTCCTGCTCTTTTATCTCGATCTCTTACCAAAGCATTACCACCTAGTTGGGTCCAAGCGGTTTGTGAGGGGTCCACTCAAGGAAAGGATCTGATAGAACTATTGACAAGCTCGTCCCCAAACTCCTGACATATCTCACTAAGGACCTCAAAAGCTGCAACTTGGGCACCCTCCCAAGGTGTCTGTCCATCTGACTCCACACTCTAGCCTTGCCACTATAGGTGATCAGCATGGGCTAGGATAGTCACCCATACGTCATACCACTATTGTCCATTAGTTACCACTTTGTTCCAAAAGTAGCGAGGTGGTTCCGCATACCCGACTGAGTGAACTACCCTCCATAGTAGGGTGGTAGTACCAAATAGTGCCAAAAAGGTGTCGCTTGCAACAGGGACTCCTAGGGCTGCCATCTGTATCAAAATGGTGTAACTCCTGTGAGACAACGCGATCATAGAAAAGGGTTACATAACATAATCTAAAACTTATAAGGGGAGGAACAATGTAATGATATGAATGAATGATTTATCATGATGCATGCACGTTCCATACGTCCTCACAAACTTAGGAAAAAATTAAATCCTTAAGGATATATGCGGTGGCATATATACGTCCTCTCAATATAATCATAACTAAACGAGCTACATGTTTCGTTGTTAGTGTACCTATAGAAGATTCATTTCAGCCCATCCCATCAATTAAATGTACAAGAATGTAATATGGGTATTAGGTTGAATATATGAGAGCGGTAAAACTAAATACTTCCATATATATATCCTAATATATATACTTCTGTATCAAAGCTACCTGATGACAATTTATTACCCACAATTAAATACGCACCATACACATATGCAAGCATGCATCAATATAAAAGCTTAGTGCACTCAAGATGATGAGGGGAGAGCTTTGATACATGTGTATCCTAGTACTTAATGCATCAATATAAAAGGACTCAAGTTGATAGTTCGAAAACATAGGAGGCTTAGAATGCTATAGGGCTTGCCTTTCATGAAGGTGGAGGGTTGGTGATCTGGGCACTTGGGCAACTATTCACCATCAGGCTCACCTTCTATTAGGGCCTCCTGTTGCAGCACTTCCTGGGGATTGGCTTTGTACTCCAACACGGTGATTTCCTCCGTCGCACCTAATGCATGCATATGCAAAAAGTGAGAATCATGAATGCATAAGAAAGGACATGGATGAGATGTCATGATAATGTGCATGGTTAAATGATGACTATCATATTAGGTCACTAGGATGATAACAAGGTTAAATTCTTAGTTGAGTAGGTGCATATCACTTCTCTAGAAATTTCAAGAATCAATACTAAGTCCATTTCTGGACCACAACATAACAGCTATAAGTTTAGATCATAACTAGAGTTCCACTCAACCAAATGATATGATCCTAGACTTTTTAGAAATTTTATAAAATTGTCTACAACTTTTATTTAATCACCAAAAGCTGATTCAACTACTATCCTAGCCAAAATAGGTAAACATCCCAGGTCTATCCAGAAATTCTAGAAAGTAAGCATTTTGGAAGACCAACTTCTAAGATCTATAACTCTCAGACCATTTACCCTATTGTCCTAAATTTTGACACAAGCTAGATAAAGAAATTCCCTACAACTTTGTTATTATCTATTTTTACAGAAAACTCCATTTTACCTATGCAAAACACCTAGCAACATAATCTGTCCAAACAACTTCTATAATTGAATTTTTGAGCCGTAATATTTTTCTGCATACAAGGAAATCAAAATTGGGACACAACCAAAGGTACCAATAGTTCATAGGCATCATACACACTCTACAAAATATGATGGTCAAGCCCAAATAATTTATTTAA
Source organism: Miscanthus floridulus (assembly GCF_019320115.1). Lineage (NCBI taxonomy): Eukaryota > Viridiplantae > Streptophyta > Magnoliopsida > Poales > Poaceae > Miscanthus > Miscanthus floridulus. Next base: position 94,537,620 of record NC_089580.1, on the reverse strand, counting down.
ATGCCTTTATTAATTTATTTGGACTCTAAGGTGAAATAAAGAAAATATAACAAAATTGCACAATAAATTTTGAGAAAATTACAGTGGTTCATATATGATCCCAATGGTCTGCTGTACAAATTTTATGCCATTTGGATAAGTACAGCACCCTCCACAAAAATGACAAGTTATAAGGGCTGATTTTAGTGAAAATAGTTATCCCTATTGAAAAGTATCAAACAACAGATTTCATATTTTTCTTAGCTTTCTAAAACCCATTAACATTGTACAAAAATTTGCATGGCAATATGTTACTTATTTTTATCCTTATGAATTTCCTCAGAAAACACCTTTTATTAAAAGATAAATAGCAAGACCCGATTCCAATCAAGTTTACTACAAGTTCAACATTTTTCATAACTAGAGCAGGTCAACATAAGATCAGCAAAATTGGAATCAAAATTTTATCACTTTCCTAGCTCAAGTTATACATTTTACAAGATTGCAAACAATTTAAATGTACTTATCTAGCTCCATTTAATTCTCCTAGAAAAGCATCCCAAACAGTAGATTTCATATTTTTATCAAATACTACACTTCATGATGAATCCAACAAAATTTAGTTCGCTCCATTAGATCGGCCTAGTTTACAAGCTACAGCACATCAAACATCGATACATTGAAACTATAACACAATTCCAGACTTAGAAAAAATTTCAAGTGCTAGAACAGTAATTTATTGCTACTTGTGAGCTGTATTTGAGTATGCTATGCACCGAATTAGGTCTTGACCCAAAAATAAAAGTTGTTACTCTAGTCAAGTACAACTTTGCTTAAGGGTGCACTATCATGCAAACACTTTATGCTATAGTTTAACTTAGGTCAAACATACAACTTGAAAATGGTAAGTTACACTATAACCATGACTTAGAGGCCAAATTGGTCCAAGTCATGAATACAAAAGTTGTTCCATATGACATTCTAAACATGTTTAAGATACTCCTAAGGTCCCACAAGCATTTTATATATTGGTCACATGTAAAACGTAGCATATGCGAAACATTTAGTGACAACACATGTGATATAAGTAATCATAGAGAAAATTTGAGATGCTCATGCTCATGAATGATCAATGATGCTTGTGCTCATGCAATGCCAATGTCAAATGCATGCTTAACACCAGGGTGTTACAGGTATCCCCCATGTATCAAGATAAGTATTTCTTTCCTCTTTGTTTTATTTGGTTTGCTTTATATATTTAAAAAAAGATGAATAACTAAAAACAAAAATAAATAGTTATAGTTATAATAATATAATGTGTGATCTAAAAATGAAAATAAAATTAAAAAAAAAGAGTATGTCTATTTTGCTTTAAGTTTGATTTTTAAGAGCTAAATAAAATAAAATGACTCTGAAGATAATCTCAAAAAATAGAAATGATGAATAGCTGCTCTGTTGTAATTCCTTTCAAGTACCTAGTTTTCAACCTTGAATTCTCTTGAGTTTTGGATAAGACTGTTTTGATATAAGGATTTACTTTGAACTTGTAACTCGTGGGTAGCATATGCTTGATCTAAGTCTAGGAAATTGACGGATATAATATGAGAATGTCTGAGCTACTGTTTATCTTATTTCAAGTGACACTAAAATTCTAGAGATTTATCTTTTAAAATACATAAAAATGCTACATGATGAGTACCTATATGACAAAGCTTGAATACCTACTAGAGCCATATATGTTAGGCTAGGAAAACTTTCACTTATATGCTGCTTGCTTTGCACTGAGTTTTGTCAAGCTTTGTCAACCCTTATGAGAGATTTGTCATACTCTTAAAATCAAGATCACGTACACACCACCCACATATGCACTACTACTACACTGCAGGTAGGCGCAAAAACATATCATTCCATTTAGATCCACCCAAAAATGTTTTACTCCTACACTAGGAGTAAACACAAAAACATGCTTGATATGTTTTCCATCCACTAAATATAAATGCTCCAAGTTCTTGTTACTATCTCTCAAAATATTTTGTTACAAAAAAGAAGCATGGGCTATGCAAAAGAAAGAAAAAAAGAGTTGAGAAAAAATAGACACAAAAGTGTCCAAGATATTGAAAACAATGGGTACTTAGATACTCGCCTGAAAAAAAGAGAAAAGAAGAATAAAGATAGCGCCTATTCTCTTGCAAAAATATTTCTAAGTTTCAAAAGGGAGATATGTTTTCAAGGAGTATAGAAGAATTAGGTTAGCCACCAAATATATCCACACACCTGCACATCTTGATTTGATTGTATGACTCATTTCTCTTTAGATCTAAGGTTTGACTTTACAATATATGTATTGCAAGTATGCTTTCATGCTATTTCCACTCCTATGAGCACCAGATAAGCCTTAGTTATAGGAAGAGAAAAGGCATAACATCATTATTGTCTTTGGTGAGGATCCACAAATACCACATATATTGAGGGACTTGAGAGTGTCATACAATGGAATCTCTGAGTTTTATTTTGGAAACCTATAAAAACTCTGAAATAATGGTAGAGCAAAGAACTTGAGACATGGTGCTTGACTTGATCGTTCTATCTTTTAATTGCTCAAGACCCAAGTGAAGGCTCAGAAGCCCCCTGGTTGAAGGTAATATGGGTAAGTTTGAAAGTCAGATCAGTTATTCTAATCCAAAGGAGAATTTTTGTATGAACACATGTGTACTTTTGATGAGTGAAAACATTGTAGCAACTTCTGATCTATTGCCGAGTTTAGCATTGCTCAGGGACAAGCAAAGGTTAAGCTTGGAGGAGTTTGTTGATGGTAGTTAACACTCATCATAAACCATCAATATAACTTGTATAAATGCATGAAAATGGTCACCAACATAGGTTTAGGGGTTTAAACTAATAAATTCTACAAGTTTTGGTGAATCTCTGCTTTCAGGAGGATTTATTCAGAAAATGAGCAAGGTGGACCTAATCGTCAGAGCAAATCATGTTTATCCATGATGAAACGGACTTAAGAAAACTCTAGAACAATCCAGAAGACAATACACCATGACCCGACCCCTTTTATCAGGGTGTAGAGCTAGCCAGCCCCACCTGTAGGCCAACCGGCCTATGGAGCCCACCTAGCAGCCCTTCTTTGCTACGTCAGTTCTCCACCGCCTCCTAGATTCAATCTACGCCATTATTCAAGGTCGGTTAGTATTGAGGGCTTAGATTTGATGTTGTCATGGATTCATGGGCCCACAGGACTCTAGGTTCCCCATATAAATAGCCCTCCTACCTCCTCCTTTAGGGATCCTCCTATATTAGAGAGATCATCCTCCATCATCAGAAGAAGAACCTCAGAGCTCCACAAATATTTCATAGGCATAGCTAGCTAATTTAGATCTAGAGAGAGGCAAGCTCCTTGCTTGGATTCCTGATCTTGTCAAGTGCTTGGCTTGGTAAAGCCTTTTGTATCCTCTCTTGTATCTTTCATTATTCATATATTTGCTACATTTGCTATGACATTGTTCTTAATATTATTCATGTTCTTAGTTATTATGTTCATGGTTTACTTTGATTATATGCTTAGTATAGCTAGAATTATCATTATGTTTATGCATAAGTTTGCAAAGCACTCGCTCTTAAGTATGTGCGGGATGAGTAATCGACATTGTATAAGTGTGGTGCTTATACATTGTTTACCTATGGATGCACCCTACATTCTAGATCGTGTGGTAGATTGCGAGGGTAACAGGCCTCGTTGAGTCCTTTGTAGTCCACCTTCCATCTGTAGGCCAAGTAGGACGTGGTTGTGATGGAAGTCAGGCTCTGTTCTTGATCTTCCTTAGTAATGTCCCTTATGTGTAGATATGAAGTTAATCTTTAGCCATGATTATTAAGTATAATTGCACAATCAATGTATGCTTTGACTTGTATTTAAGAATGACTTAGGAATTAGTTTCTCTATTGTATATACTTAGTCTTGCTATTGCTATCATAGCCATGATTACCATTTATATATATATTATCCTATCTCTTGATTTACCCTTGTTTAGAGTGGAAGGTTGGTTGGTTCATCCATCATAAGTATAAGTTATCAATATATCTCCTTTGTCAGTCCTTCCCTGAGGTAAAAAATATAAATAACGATACCTAGAATACTGCCGGGTAAAGTGCTACAATGGTATATCTGTGCGCTTACATAATTCTTTATATATAATATATTTTCTTAGTCATAATTACAAGAGTATTTAAGAAATACCAACACCAAGTCTGGTCATGCCCCCAACCTCCACGCTTCGAAGCACCGACTGGCTTATTTGTCACCTCCACCCTTTTTCTTTTCTTAGTCACACTAGTCTTGCTAACACCCCGTGTCCGTCGGATCTGTCAATGGCTAATCTGGGTATGTCAAGCCCAACAAGTCGAAAAGATGATTGAGCCAATGCCGATCGGCAAGAGCAGCTCATATTGCCTTGATCTCCATAGTCCTGAGACTACTAACAAGTTCCTCAACAGCCTTCGCCACCTCCTTGTAAACAACTTTCACCCCCCGCTATGGGTATTGCCCTTTCCTAAAACCATCAATAGAGCTCTGGCTCCTTGCTCAGCTTGATTAATCCAATGCTCGGTCCACGGTGAAGCCCACTTGTTTTCTAGGGCCTACATGAGAACCTCCGCCTTATGACAATAACAAAAAGTATGAACTCCAAACTACCCAGCAACGGGCTTCCTATAACACCTCGGTGTTAAGCGTGCATTACCATTTCATCCCATGAGCATAATCATCATCACCTCATGCATAAGCATCATTCATGCATTTCATTTCGAAAGAAATGAAGTATCATTTCATGTGGTGCTTAAGTTGATTGAAATTCATTATGTTTAAACCAATGTGAAATGCCCTACTCATGTTTGGATGCCATGATTTCTTGTTTTGATCACTAAGATAGCTTATAAATATTTAGGATACAATTTGGAGCAAAGTTCATATTTAAAATTTTACCAAATTTTGCTTTTAAAATAATTCTTCAAAATTAGAGTTTTGAACTAATATTGATTTTATTTTGTAATTCAAAATCTATTTGGAATTTGACTTTGGTCATAAAAGCAAAGTTGTAGATCTTGAAAAATGGAACAACTTTCATTTTTACACAAACTTTTGAAACTGCTTTGAAATAGTTAAAAATTTCATTTGAATGAAAAAGGATTTGAAAAGAATTTGAAAAGGAACATTTTTCATTAAATGGGCCGCGCACCTCGCCTTCGGCCCAGTTGCACAAGCCGGCCTGGCCTGCTCTGCGCCGCGCTCCTGCTTCCGCGCGCCGCGCCCATCACTGCGCACTCACCTGGCCACGACAGAGCGCGCACGCCGCGTAGCCGCCATGCACCGGCGAGCACACCGCTCGGCAGCCCTGGCCTACCCTATGCCCTCCAGTCGTGCCTTCATCTGCCCGACCGTGCTATGCTCCTCTTCACTCCGCCCACAGCAGCGCAGCAGTAGCAACAACAACCCATGCACACACGCTCGCCTCTGCCACTATGCGCCTCACCGGAACTAGCTCGCCCGGCCATCCCAGCTCACTGTAGGCCGCTCCATCTCGCCAACAGCATCGCCTCTACCTCTCGCAATCGGTGCTCGAGTCTGTTCGCTGTGGTAAGTCTTCTCCGGCCAAAAATTCCTCGCCAAAGTAAGCTCTTCCTCGCCAGAGCTTGGCTCCATGTGGACAGCCCCTCTCCACTCCACCTCTCTCCTTCCTTTCGCGTGCATAAGCACCACCTTGCCGTCGCGAAACTCTTGCGCGCCTCCCCGCGCCCTGCCGTGGTCGGAGTCGGCGTACTGTCGATGAGCCACGCCTTCGCTCTGCCATGCGCGCCATCGAGCTCCATTCTAAGCTCCTCCTGTGCCTTCTCTTGGTGCACCGTGTCCGCCTCATCACGGGTGAGATGCTGGTGGTGACCGCGTCGCTGGCTAGCTCACCGTCGGCGAGAGCTGGCCGGTCAGCTCCGCCCCTGTCTTGGTCTAACCGACAGGTGGGGGTCATTAACCATGGGGGCCCACTCGCCAGTGCCTTGACTCGGGTCTGGGTGCATAGCACCAAGTGCACCCAGCATTTTCATCGGCTGATTTTCGAAAGGATTTAAGAAATGATTTTCATATTTCTATTTAAATGCTTTGGGAATTTATAACTTTCTCAACATGGCTCCAAATTTGTTGAAACAAATCTTGTTGTGTTCCTTATCACCATATCTACATGATAAAAATATTGCATGTCATTTTTAGATACTTTAATGTAGAGCTTTATTTAATTCTTGATATTGCTGATATCTTGTAAAATGTTTAATAAATCCTATATGTATCAGAAAAATATGATTCCAAGTTTGTTACTCTTCTTGTGTAATGTACTTTCTAGGAAAAATATATGCCATGCATGTCTTGTAGAAAAATTGTGAGGTGTAGTTCAAGTGCCTTTAATGGCTGATTTTTGTTATTTTTGCTAGAGAGCAAAATTTATATAAAACATGCATGTGATAATTTTTGTGTAGTGATTATTTATTGTGTAGAACATAGGAAAAATATTACATCTGTTGTTTGACACTTTTCACAGTACAAAGTATTTTCATGTTCATAATTATGCCATAGCTTGTCATTTTTGTGTAGGCTAATCGACTTATCCAAATGCCATAAAAATTTAATGGTAGACTACTTAGGGTAGTATTGTGCTATGGTAATTTTCTAAGATTTTTCTAAGCTATAAAAATAGATGTTGCTATTCAAACCTATTATTAATTAGGGTTTAATCAAATGTTACTTTGTGCATGATTAAGAAATTGGTGAAGCTTTGGTGTATCTTTGAAGCATTTAATGAGATGTGTTGACTTAGCATATTAGTAGTGGAAGAGAATGCAGTAGATGACATGTGCTTGTAGTACATATTCTTGGATGATGTTGACTACCATGCATTCAAGCATATTTATTGTGTTCATTTCATCCGATGCACCTTTTGCATAAGCACTTATGCACCTGCAGCATATAGGATCACAAACTGAGAGCCTAGTCGTCATACCCGAGGAGCCCAAGGAGCATCTCGAGGTGCAGCCGCAGGAAGTGACCGAAGCAGACAAGGAGGAAGTTGAAGAACTTTCGGAGTGCCTCGATCACCGCCCGAGCTCCTTCGAGAGAGGCAAGCCCCAGAGCATTTTCTCCCTGGTTTGTGATTATTAATTAATGCTTTATTTTAATTGATGCATTATGTTCAGGAGTTGTTTGCAACCATTGCTGCATTATACCTTGTCTACCTTTGTTATACTACATTCTTGTTACCCTGGTATCCGCAGTCGAGTCAATGCTTAGCTGGCTTAGACCGGTAGAAGTCGGGTGATTTCCTATCACCTACAAGCTATAGGTGGTTACCTGGACCTGCTTGGATAACTATGTAGTCATGGTATAACTAAGTGTTAATTGAAGTTGAGACCGGATGGAGACTTACAGAGTTTTGGACTGTAGTGCTTTCCATCTGTGTCGATTAAGGACCGACCGTTGTTGGGCCTCGAGTCATGTTGAATGCATGTCTTACATTTAGCTGGCCAACTAAAGTACCTTTCAACCGTGAAGCTGAGAGATTATTCGGGCCGAGTAGATTGCCCGCAGCGCACTGTACTGGAGCAGGTGTGGTAGGACATAGGGGCGCGATGATAAGACCGAAAGGTAGTCGTTCAGCCCCCGGGTACATGTGGTTCCTGGCAAACTCGAGATTTTCCTAGATAGTTGACTTGGTGACTGATACCTCACTTTAGCAGGGTGAGTGAGGTTTGTGTAAGGAATAAATCACCAGCTGGTTAGGAATCGATTCGAATCGCCATCGCTCCTGGATAGTGAGCACTTGACTTGAGTGACTTCATCGTAGTAATGTTGATGAAACACTTGGACAGTTATAATGAATATGACATTATGAAAGTTGTTAATGATCATTGGTTATCATTATTTGCTTAATCACATGCTTGCTCTAGTATAGGTGTAAATGTAGTCGACAGGTTAATAATAATTAACTTGACAATAATGCTTTTGGAAAGGTTCTTGAAATACTAAAAATGCCTCTTTTTGCAAATCAGTCAGCTACCCTACTATAAAGCCCTTCATAATCCTTGGTGTCACTTTATTTTGGTTATGTCGGGTAAGTCTAGCTGAGTACCTTCTCGTACTTAGGGTTTTATTTCCACTTGTTGCAGATGGGCAGATGTATTATGGCTACTATATCAACTGCCTTTATCCTACGATGGGTGATGCTTAGGACCATGGGCATGATCATTCCATACGTCTTGTCTGATGCTTTTGTTGGAGATGATCATTAGCTAGCACTATATTTGAACTCCGTGTGAGTGTGTGTGTGGTTTTGAACAAATGGCTTCCGCTACTTCTATTTGAACTCATTTTGTAATAACTATGTTTAAACTCTGATGTACCTGTGATGCGAACTTTTATGTAATATGTGATGGTGACCGCTAAACTTATTACGATCTTGGCTGGTATGTGAGTTGGTTTGAAATCCTTCGTGATTTCATGGACTACCGGGTTATATGGGCTTAAGTTTGCTAAATCGCCTGCTCTAGCAGATGATTTTCTTAATTTTGTATAATTGATCGGTTCTATTACAGCTGGCATCAGAGCATGGTTTAGTGTGTTACTGTTCATAAGTGTATTTAAAACAAAAAGGCATTTGAAAAATGTGATTTCCAAACTAAAAAGTGTGCCAGTGGTCATATCCTTTATGCCCAGTTAAGGACTCTAGGTGGCTTAATTAAGTACTGACTTGGGGTTCTTACATCATAATTCTCTTTCATTACTCATACGGCGTGCTATTGTATGTGTGCCACTTGTTTGAGTGGTAGTGTATGGATCAATTACCTCTATGCCTCGGTAAGTGTGAGTTGTGAGAGCATGATCGGATACACCGCCGATCTAGGGTGAATGCTTACATGATGCTGGAGTAATTACATGTTCTACGCATGTTTTACAAAGGTATCTCATGTGTGGGTATGTCATCCGTTGAGGCGATGTCATCAATAGGACGATGGTTCGGGTAGTTACTACCGTTGTACACGTATCTGGGGATTCATGTAGAGCGTGTAGATAGAATTTACTGCTTTTATGCATTCATTGGGAATTGAGCTAAAATGAATCTTATACAGGTACATAACAACATTATCATGTAGAATGTATTAGATACGTATTTGAGAGATCGTTTGTATGCCACCTAATTCATCGCTAGAAATTATTTATTTCATAAGTTTGCGAGAACGTACGGCACGTACATACATCATATTACTTGTGCATTTCATTCATGTCATGCATTCCTCCCCTTATAAATTGATTATCTCATCTTGATAAAAGTTGTATCACCTAAAATATGTCCCCACAGGGTAATAAAAGAAATTTTGCTACAGATGGCTTGCACGAAGTAGATCGCCCGTAAGTCCACCGGAGGAAGAGCACCTCGACGTCAGTTGACCCTAAGGGAGCACCGCACCACGGACACCTTCTTGAGAAAGTTTGGCATGCTGACCTTGCTTTGGAGAGTGCTCCATGATGTGGGGTACCTAGAGGGTCAAGAGTTGGTGTACTCTTAGAATGAGAGCCAGTTAGCAGAGGATGGGCGTGCAGTGGTAGAGATCACAGTTCCTGCTCTTGGTGATGCTCCAGAGTGGGATGGTTGGCACTTGGAGTTTGAGGGTCGCACTCCTGTTGAGGGTGCATAGGGAGCAGCTTTCCGTGTCATTAGGGACATCATTAGCAGATTTCCCAGTGAGCTTGCAGCAGCTCTAGCTAGCACCTTTCCTAGGGATGATCCTCGTGATGCTATTTGGGTTCAGCCTATGGGAAGTGCTTTGGTTAGAGGTCCAACTGAGGGACAGGCTAGCGACAACCATGCTATGAGTGCTATGTTTACCGCTATCAGAGCGTATCAGGGTCTTGAGTGTACCTACTGGACTTTGACTGGCTTACGTGGTCATGATAAGCTTAAGGTAAGAAAGCAAAAGAAGAAGCAGGCACGTGCTATAGCTAGTTTGCAGGAGCAGTTGGCTGATATGAGCTTATAGCAGGACTAGGCGGTAGAGAGAGGTGATAGAGCTATGCAGCGGGTGCATACGTTGACTCAGGCCAATAATAATGCAGACCACATAATTGGACAGTTGGTTCAGGAAAGGAATGAAGCCTGGGACGAGAGGGACCTTCTGCTGTAGAGGGTCGATGAGCTAGAGGAGTACAACGTCAACCTGCACGAGGAGTTTCATGCGCTCTATAATAGGGTTGGCCCATATGCTCCTCCAAATGCCGTTGGCATGGACATCGATGACGACGACAAGGACGAGCCTGTAGTTTCACCTGGGGCAATGGTGACATCTCCGACCCCGACAATGGCCCCGGGGAGTAGGCTAGTTGCCTTGCGCTAGTGTTTAGGTCCTATCGCGATGACCTTTCTTTTGTTGGCATGTAACCTAATGTATCTTGCTTCGAACTTATGAGACTTGGCATGTGATTGGAACTTGGCAAGTAATGCGATATCTGAACGCATAAAAGTCCAGTGTATGTATGCTGGCAATTTGGTTGTATGGACGCGATGTTTGCATTTGAAGTAATTTGATTAGTGATGTTGTTTTAATTGGGATGCGATTATTGTGCCTCTGTCTTATTGTATGAATTTATTCTCTCTAGTAAATTTAGTACGGCATAATTTTTCATTCACTCACAATTATTACAGCTTCACTTAATCATTACTTGTTGCTGAATTATGCAGATGACAAATACTCGCCGTACCACTTATGAGGCCGCTGAGACCGGTGCTAATGGTGCTAGGACTGGTGGTGGTGGAAACCACATCAACAACAATGAGCCCCCCCATGAACCGCATTTGCCACCTCCTCCCCCGCTCACCCCAGAGTGTTCTTCGCACAGTTGCTCGGGAGTCAGCGCAACACGGAACAATCCTAGAAGAACATGGAGGATTTTCTATGTACCATCGCCAACAATGTTCAGCATGGTAACAATCAGGGTGGTGGCATTGGGGTGAATCAGTACAACAGCTTCAAAGATTTTATGGACACCAGGCCACCAATGTTCAAGGAAGCAACAGAACCACTCGATGCTGAAGAATGGATCAACACTATGGAAGATAAATTCTGTGTGTTGAGGATGACTGAGGTATTGAAAACTAAGTATGCTGCACATCAGTTGCAAGGACCAGCGGGAATGTGGTGGAAGCACCATCACACCACCTTCCCTCCAAATGCTCAGATTACGTGGAGAGAGTTTGCTAAGGCCTTCCGTGGAGTTTATATTCCACCCGGGTTGACCGAGATAAAGTTGGGAGAGCTCTTGGCGTTGAATCAGGGCACCAAAACCATGACGCAATATTTGCATGCTTTCAACAACTTGTGTTGTTATGCTCCCAACATGGTTGACACCGATGCTAAGAGAATCGCTAGTTTCAATAGAGGACTCAATCCAAAGATGATGAAGCATGTGGGTACCAACACCCGCGCCAGATTCAATGACTTTATCAGTGATTATCTAAAGCAGGAAAAGAACAACAACGCCAGTACCACAGCCAAGACTCGCAAGAGAGCCCTAGAAGGTGGTTCGTCCCAAGCAAGAGCACCTACGGGAGGTCGTCCTCCCTATTGTCCATCGGCACCTGGCGCTAGGTTCAGGCCACCTCAGCAGAGAGGTTAGAATTTCAGGGGACCACAGAAGCCTTACAAGATGGCGGTGCAGTCCAACAAGGCAGCCGCAACTACGGTATAGGGCAGTTCTAAGGGAGCTATGGGATCTGCTGGTACAGTAAGGGGACCCTGCTATAATTGTGATCAACCCGGCCACATCTCTAGGTTCTATCCCTATCCACCCAAGAAGAAGCAGCAGACCTATACTGCTTGGGTGCATAGTACGACTGTGGATGAGATTCCTAAGGGAGAGCCCGTAACCGCTAGTAAGTTTCCTGTCAACCAACACCCTACAGTTGTTTTATTTGATTCTGGGTCCTCGCATTCTTTTATGAGTCAAGCATTTGCACAAAAACATGAACAACTATGCACAGAATTGGGTTATGGTTACCGTATAAGTTTAGCATGGGCTGATGTTTTGACCAATCGGATGGTTCGAGGGGCAACCCTTGAATTAGGTAGCAGAAAGTTTCGAGTGAACCTAATAGTTATGCCTGGACTAGTTCTGGATGTCATTATAGGGATGAATTGGATGAAGGATTGGGGAGCAGTTATAGATATAGAAAGTCGGGTACTTACCCTTAAGGATCCCCTAGGTGATGGTACTTTCCAAGTACCATTGCCTCAGAGAACAGACCTTATAAGTGTGACATGTGCTACTAAAGTTATTCCTATTCATCAGATTCTAGTAGTGTGTGAGTTTCTAGATGTATTCCCAGACGAGTTACCTGGTCTTCCGCCAGATAGGGATATTGAATTTGGAATTGAGTTAATCCCCAGAACAGCTCCGATTTTAAGGAGACCCTATCGGATGCCTCCGGATGAATTAGTTGAGCTAAAGAAGCAGCTAGAAGAGTTAACGAAAAAGGGGTTTATCCGGCCAAACAAGTCTAAATGGGGATGTCCCGCCTTGTTTGTGAAGAAGAAGAAAGAGGGCACGTTGAGAATGTGCGTGGATTACAGGCCACTTAACGCTGTAACCATCAAGAATAAGTATCCCTTGCCTCATATTGATGTTCTATTTGACCAGTTAGCCAAGGCTAAGGTGTTCTCCAAGATAGATTTGAGATCCAGTTATCATCAGATCAAGATTAGGCCCCAAGATATACCAAAAACCGCATTTTCCACCAAATACGGGTTGTATGAGTATCTTGTCATGTCCTTTGGCTTGACAAATGCTCCTACATACTTTATGTTTTTGATGAATACAGTTTTCATGCCAGAATTGGATAAGTTCATGGTTGTGTTCATTGATGACATTCTGGTGTACTCCGAGAACGAGAAGGATCATGAAGAGCATCTGAGAATTGTCTTGACCAGACTTAGAGATCATAAGTTGTATGCTAAGTTTAGCAAGTGTGAATTTTAGTTGAAGAAAGTTCCTTTCCTTGGTCACATTCTATCAGAAAATGGAGTTTCAGTCGATCCAAGTAAGGTGCAAGAGGTTATGGATTGGAAGGCACCGACCATAGTTCCTGAGGTTAGAAGTTTCTTAGGATTAGCCGGTTACTATCGTCGTTTTATACCAGACTTCTTGAAGATTCCCAAGCCAATGACCAGTCTGCTATAGAAAGATCACAAGTTCGTGTGGATAGAGGAGTGTGAAGCAGCTTTCCACACCTTGCGGAAACTGTTGACCACTGCTCCTGTTCTAGCACAACTGGACATCGAGAAACCATTTGATGTGTTTTGCGATGCATCGAAAACTGTATTGAGCTGTGTTCTTATGCAAGAAGGAAGAGTCATTGCTTATGCCTCACATCAATTAAGAAAGCACGAGGTCAACTATCCGACACATGATCTTGAAATTGCTACAGTTGTGCATGCCCTAAAAATTTGGAGACATTATCTACTTGGTAATGTGTGCAACATTTTCACAGATCACAAGAGTCTTAAGTACATCTTTACCCAACCAGAGCTAAACATGAGACAGCAAAGATAGTTAGAATTGATCAAAGATTACAACTTGAATGTGCAGTATCATCCTAGAAAGGCCAATGTAGTGGCAGATGCTTTGAGTAGAAAGTCACATTGCTTGAATGTGCAGCCATTACTTGAAGATGGGTTCGATCTGATGCATCTTGCTGTGTTACATAGTATTCAGATTAGTTGCTCATTGGAGAGTAAGATAATAGAAGGCCAGAAAACAGACAAGGGAATATTCCACATCAAAGAGAAAATAAAAGAAAAGCCGTCTAAGCATTTTAGAGTGGATGAACAGGGCATGTTGTGGTGTGATGACCGTCTTGTGGTTCCCAAGGATCGAGAGCTTAGGAATAAACTCATGGATGAAGCTCACCTTTCTAAGCTATCTATCCATTCGGGAAGTAGTAAGATGTATCAAGAACTAAGACCTCGTTATTGGTGGACCAAGATGAAGAAAGAAGTTACAGCCTATGTTGCCAGATGTGATACGTGTTGTAGAGTGAAAGCTATTCATATGAAACCTGCCGGTTTGTTGCAACCTTTGTCCATACCTAGTTGGAAGTGGGATGATATAAGTATGGATTTTATCTCGGGTTTGCCCACTACTCAAAAGGGACATGATTCGATTTGGGTGATTATGGATCGTCTTACCAAGACCACTCATTTCTTACTTGTCCAGACAAATTATCGACCACCTCAATATGTCGAGAAGTATATTGTAGAAATTGTGAGGTTGCATGGTATACCAAAGACTATAGTATCTGATAGAGGGCCATAGTTCACGGCTCACTTTTGGGAACATTTGCACAAAGGCTTGGGAACTAGTTTGATTCGTAGTACCGCTTATCATCCTCAGACAGATGGTCAGACTGAACGAGTGAATGCTATTCTAGAGGATATGTTAAGAGCCTATGTGTTGTCTTCTAGGGGTTCATGGGAGTCATGGTTACCATTAGCTGAGTTTGCTTACAATAATAGTTATTAAGAAAGCATCAAGATGGCTCCATTCGAAGCTTTGTATGGCAGAAAATGTAGAACACCACTGAATTAGGTCGAGCCAGGAGAAAGAAGGTATTATGGCATTGACTTTGTAGAAGAGGCCAAGAAGAAAGTTTATATTATTCAACAAAATATGAAGGCGCCCCAATCACATCAGAAAAGTTATGTAGATAGAAGAAGGAGACCCCTTGTGTTTGAAGTTGGTGACTATGTTTATCTAAAGGTCACGCCAATAAAGAAGAAATGGTTTGGAGTCCAAAGAAAGCTTGCCGCTAGATTCGTAGGACCATACAAGATCTTAGAAAAGAGAGGTCCAGTAGCTTATAAGATAGAGTTACCTGAGACAATGAGTACTGTCTTTCTAGTTTTCCATGTCTCACAACTCAAGAAGTGTTTGTGTGTTCCGGAGGAAAGAATAGAACCTCAGGGCATCAAACTCAAATCAGATTTGGTGTATCATGAGAAACCGGTCCATGTGTTAGACACTAAAGAACGTGCCACTCAGAATAGTATGGTGAAAACATACAAGATACAGTGGAATCATCATGATGAGGGAGATGCAACTTGGGAAACGGGGGAATATCTACAAAAAGCTTATGAAGATTTTTATAACAAATGATTCGTAACCCAAATCTCGGGACGAGATTTTTATAAGGGGGAGGGCTGTAACACCTTGGTGTTAAGAATGCATTACCATTTCATCCCATGAGCATAATCATCATCACCTCATGCATAAGCATCATTCATGCATTTCATTTCAAAAGAAACGAAGTATCATGTCATGTGGTGCTTAAGTTGATTGAAATTCATTATGTTTAAAACAATGTGAAATGCTCTGCTCATGTTTGGATGCCATGATTTCTTGTTTTGATCACTAAGATAGCTTATAAATATTTAGGATACAATTTGGAGCAAAGTTCATATTTAAAATTTTACCAAATTTTGCTTTTAAAATAATTCTTCAAAATTAGGGTTTTGAATTAATATTGATTTTATTTTGTAATTCAAAATCTATTTGGAATTTGACTTTGGTCATAAAAGCAAAGTTGTAGATCTTGAAAAATGGAACAACTTTCATTTTTACACCAACTTTTGAAACTACTTTGAAATAGTTAAAAATTTCATTTGAATGAAAAACAATTTGAAAAGAATTTGAAAAAGAACATTTTTCATTAAATGGGCCGCGCGCCTCGCCTTTGGCCCAGCTACGCAAGCCGGCCTGGCCTGCTCCGCATAGCGCTCCTGCTCCCGTGCGCCATGCCCATCGCCACACACTCACCCGACCACGAAAGAGCACGCACGTTGCGTGGCCGCCATGCACCGGCGAGCATGCCGCGCGGCAGCCCTGACCTGCCCCACGCCCTCCTGTCGCGCCTTCATCTGCCCGACCATGCTGCGCTCCTCTTCACTCCACCCATAGCAGCGCAGCAACCCATGTGCATGCGCTTGCCTCCACCACTGTGCGCCTCACCAAAACTAGCTCGCTCGGCCGTCCCAGCTCGCCGTAGGCCGCTCCATCTCGCCAGTAGCATCGCCTCCACCTCTTGCAACTGGTGCTCGAGTCTGTTCGCCGTGGTAAGTCTTCTCCGGCTAGAAATTCCTCACCGAAGTAAGCTCTTCCTTACCGGAGCTTGGCTCCACATGGACAGCTCCTCTCCGCTCCACATCTCTCCTTCCTTTTGTGCGCATGAGCACCGCCTTGCCGTCGTGAAACTCTTGCGTGCCTCCCCGCGCCCTGCTGTGGCCAGAGTCGGCGTACTACCGACAAGCCGCGCCTCCACTCCACCATGCACGCCATCGAGCTCCATTCCGAGCTCCTCCCATGCCTTCTCTTGGTGCACCACGTCCGCCTCGTCATGGGTGAGATGCTGGTGGTGACCGCGCCACCGGCTAGGTCACCGTCGGCGAGAGCTGGCCGGTCTGCTCCGCCCCTGTCTCAGACTGACCGACAGGTGGGGGACGTTGACCGTAGGGGCCTGCTCGTCAACGCTCTGACTCAGGTCTGGGTGCACAGCACCGAGTGCACCCAGCATTTTCATCGGCTGATTTTTGAAAGGATTTAAGAAATGATTTTTAGATTTCTATTTAAATGCTTTAGGAATTTATAACTTGCTCAAAATGGCTCCAAATTTATTGAAACAAATCTTGTTGTGTTCCTTGTCACCAGATCTACATGATAAAAATATTGCATGTCATTTTTGAGATACTTTAATGTAGAGCTTTATTTAATTCTTGATATTGCTGATATCTTGTAAAATGTTTAATAAATCCTATATGTATCAGAAAAATATGATTCCAAGTTTGTTACTCTTCTTGTGTAATATACTTTCTAGGAAAAATATATGCCATGCATGTCCTATAGAAAAATTGTGAGGCGTAGTTCAAGTGCCTTTAATGGCTGATTTTTGTTATTTTTGCTAGAGAGCAAAATTTGTATAAAACATGCATGTGATAATTTTTGTGCAGTGATTATTTACTGTGTAGAACATAGGAAAAATATTACATCTATTGTTTGACACTTTTCATAGTACAAAGTATTTTCATGTTCATAATTATGCCATAGCTTATCATTTTTGTGTAGGCTAATCCACTTATCCAAATGCCATAAAAATTTAATGGTAGACTACTTAGGGTAGTACTGTGCTATGGTAATTTTCTAAGATTTTTCTAAGCTATAAAAATAGATGTTGCTATTCAAACCTATTATTAATTAGGGTTTAATCAAATGTTACTTTGTGCATGATTAAGAAATTAGTGAAGCTTTGGTGTATCTTTAAAGCATTTAACAAGATGTGTTGACTTAGCATATTAGTAGTGGAAGAGAATGCAGTAGATGACATGTGCTTGTAGTACATGTTCTTGGATGATGTTGACTACCTTGCATTCAAGCATATTCATTGTGTACATTTCATTCGATGCACCTTTTGTATAAGCACTTACACACCTGCATCATACAGGATCACAAACCAAGAGCCCAGTCGTCATACCCGAGGAGCCCGAGGAGTAGCTCGAGGTGCAGCCGCAGGAAGTGACCGAAGCAGACGAGGAGGAAGTTGAGGAACTTCCGGAGTGCCCCGATCACCGCCCAAGCTCCTTCAAGAGAGGCAAGCCCCGGAGCATTTTCTCCCCGGTTTATGATTATTAATTAATGCTTTATTTTAATTGATGCATTACGTTCAGGAGTTATTTGCAACCATTGCTGCATTATACCTTGTCTACCTTTATTATACTATATCCTTGTTACCCTGGTATCCGTAGTCGAGTCAATGCTTAGCTAGCTTAGACCGGTAGAAGTCAGGTGATTTCCTATCATCTGCGAGCTATAGGTGGTTATCTGGATCTGCTTGGATAACTATGTTGTCATGGTATAACTAAGTGTTAATTGAAGTTGAGACCGAATGGAGACTTACAGAGTTTTGACTGTAGTGCTTTCCGTCTGTGTCGATTAAGGACCGACCGTTGTTGGGCCTCAAGTCATGTTGAACGCATGCCTTACATTTAGCTGGCCGAATAAAGTACCTTTTGACCGTGAAGCTGGGAGATTATTCGGGCCGAGTAGATTGCCCGCAGCGCACTATACCAGAGCAGGTGTGGTAGGACACGGGGGCACGATGATAAGACCAAAAGGCAGTCGGTCGGCCCTCGAGTACATGTGGTTCCTGGCAAACTCAAGATTTTCCTGGATAGTTGACTCGGTGACCGATACCTCACTTTAGCGGGTGAGTGAGGTTTGTGTAAGGAATAAATCACCAGCTGGTTAGGAATCCATTCGAATCATCATCGCTCCTAGATAGTGAGCACTTGACTTGAGTGACTTCATCATAGTAATGTTGATGGAACACTTGGATAGTTATAATGAATATGGCATTATGAAAGTTGTTAATGATCATTGGTTATCATTATTTGCTTAATCACATGCTTGCTCTAGTATAGGTGCAAATGTAGTCGACAGGTTAATAATAATTAACTTGACAATAATGCTTTTGGAAAGGTTCTTGAAATACTAAAAATGTCTCTTTTTGCAAATGAGTCAGCTACCCTACTATAAAGCCCTTCATAATCCTTGGTGTCACTTTATTTTCGGTTATGTTGGGTAAGTCTAGCTGAGTACCTTCTCGTACTTAGAGTTTTATTCCCACTTATTGCAGATGGACAGATGTATTATGGCTACTGTATCAACTGCCTTTATCCTGCGATGGGTGATGCTTAGGACCATGGGCATGGTCATTCCTTACGTCTTGTCTGATGCTTTTGTTGGAGATGATCATTAGCTGGCACTGTATTTGAACTTCGTGTGAGTGTGTGTGTGGTTTTGAACAAATGGCTTCTGCTACTTCTATTTGAACTCGTTTTGTAATAACTATGTTTAAACTTTGATGTACCTGTGATGCGAACTTTTATGTAATATGTGATGGTGACCGCTAAACTTATTATGATCTTGGCTGGTATGTGAGTTGGTTTGAAATCCTTCGTGATTTCACAGACTATCGGGTTATACGGGCTTAAGTTTACTAAATCGTCTGCTCTGGCGGATGATTTTCTTACTTAATTTTGTATAATTGGTCGGTTTTATTACACTTCCTCTCAAGTTGAATCTTATGAGGCTAGGTATGAACCCTATGAGTTCGCACAAACCCCTCAAGATCCGGCTCCACCCCATGCGATTTGCACGCCCAGACATAAACTGATAGCTTCACGATGCTCGAAGGATTTAGCTGGTGGAACCGAAGGTTGAACCTCTTCAAAACCCCAACAACCAGTGGATGCACGGGGAACCTTAGCCCAGCCAAGAAAAATTCTCTATAAACCACAACCTCATCATCATGAGGCTTTGGAAGCACCTCCTCCTCCTCCGGCAACCTTGCCAAATCACGAGGGAACCAACCACACTGTGCAAAGAAATCCAAATCCTCCAACGTAACTTTGCTGGGACCGAACTCGAAGCTTACAACTTCATCCACCATAGCATCAGTAGCTCTAGAGCTCTCAATAGGCCTAGTTGTCTTCCTCACACAAGCCATAGACCTAGACAAACAACCACCAACGAAGAGCATCAGTTTCAACCAACACAAGAGAAACATGCTAAAACAACAACGACTACATCAGCCACTTACCTCTATAGAGCAAAGCCCAAAAATAGAATGGCCAAAGCAACCCTCGCCTCAAAAGTGACCTTCGCTTCAAAGGCAACCCTTGTTTACACTTCCAGACGACAGCAAGTGGCCAGCAAACAAGGTCGAATGAAGCAAACACACCACCTACCCCACTACTTATAGGCTCACGGCACCAGCCGCATGAAGAACCGCCGACCCAAATCCCAAAAAATCAGGGAACCAACTCCGACAATCAAGGGTCACATCAAAACAACAAACAGCAACCGCCTAAAAAGAAGAGCACACCGAGCCAAACACAACAAAATGGTTACAGGCCCGCAATAGTCAAGAGCAGTCGAGGCGTCAGGGCGCAGGCAAGCTACCCTCGCCTATCTCCCGTCCATAATTTTCACTGCTCTGACCCATCACGCTAGGCCAAACCCTCAAGGGACTACTGTTGGGGAGGCGCCCCTAACGTGACCCCCCGCCCATCTCCCGACCTCGTTCTGGGCCTTGTAGCCGACTGGGCCACGGGCCATAATCCTTGCGGTGAAGGTTCCCCTCCTCATCCTCTTATTTTAGGTACTGGCGATAGGATTTGGCCTGAGGGTCGCAAATTGTAAGGAGGGCGCAGGACCGACAGACGGAGAGGAGGACCTCCGATTGGTGCGACCAAGGTTCACCAATGACCGTGGGCGCGGCCAGATAGGAAGCCGGCGATGACCCCTACTCCCCAGTTAAGGTTAGGAGTAGTTGGGCAGGGGTACGGAGGATTACCTCACTACCCTCAGCCATTGAACTAGCGTTGTTGACCACTTGCCAACCCTTTTGTAATTTCATTAGAGATCCGGGTTTGGCCTATAAATACCTGGGGACTCAATTGTTCAGACAAGGCCGTTTTGGCAATTTATTGGGCAATTAATCCGCATTTATTTCTTGTTCTTCCTACGGGATACCCTCGCGAGTCATGCTTGTATTTGTTTTACATCGTGTGAGAAACCCTCGGTCTCCCCCGCCTAGCCTGTAGTGAGGGTGGGAGACTAGGAGTGACCCCACATGGTCTGAGTCGACCCCGGGCCTGGGCATTCACCTCAAAATCGATACTGTAGTTTTTGGGTTGGAAACTCGAAGAGAAGGTATGTTTTGTAATTTGTTAAATTGTTTTTGTGTTGTAATAATATATTAAATTTTTGTCTTTGTATGACTATAGAAATAATTGTTAATTACCTTTGTGCTGATTTATGCCAGCACGAGATCAGATTTTGTCAGGTTTATAATTTTGTCTATCAGACTTTGTATTTTTGGATCACAAAATTACAGATTATACCTAAAAATTACAACAAACTAAAACTATAATTTTAACATAAAATATATATGTAAGTCATCGTCTAAAAGAAAGCTAAAATTCACACACTTAAAATTTAGCAAATCCATGACCAAATTGTTGAACATGGCAGGGCAACAACAAAAGGAACTGATTTCATTAAAAAAATAAAATGCAAAGTCAAGAAATCTGAGGGAAATATGCTAGGTGGGATGTCCCTGCCGTGGCCGACTCCATTTGAAACAACTCCAATCCTGTCCCTACAGATCCCTCTAACCGAGCACACTGTAAGTTGGCGACAGTGGCGGAACTGATGATCCGTCGGTGTGAAGCAACGCAGAGCTGTTGGCGTGCAGCGCATCTAGAATATTTTTTTAATTTTAATATTTTTTATAAACTAATTTTAAATCTAACATTAGATGTTTTTTATTTTTAAAACTAATATTTTTGGTCGTGTCTATTGCCATGTCGCGATAAAATATCTATATCATATCATGCATGCAAAAAAGTTGACGCGACGACCGATACGCTAACCGATAACGTGGCAGCATCTGTACGCCACGGATCCATCGCGGCGCGTCAAGTTAACAAATACACGTAGGCAGGAGGGCTGTGGCGTGCGTGCGTACTCCTACTACGCAGCGCAGGCGAGCAGCAGTGCTGCTGACCGCAGCGCGTGCCAGGCCGGTCACGAGCTGCACGCGGAGGTCTGCTCCTCTGCAGCAGTGACCAGTGTGAGGTCTTGTCAGCAGTGAGCAGTGAGCTGTGTGAGGTCTGCTCCTCTGTTTCCGAGCGTGTTTAGTTGGAGAAAGTTGAAATTTTGGGTTACTGTACTTTCATTTTTATTTGATAATTAATATTCAAACATGAACTAATTAGGCTCAAAACGTTTGTCTTGTAATTTCTCACCAAACTATGCAATTAGTTTTTTTTGTCTACATTTAATACTTCATACACGGGCCACAAACATTCTATGTGATAGATACTGTAACATTTTTTGAGATTTTGGGGTAAAACTGAACACGTGCTTCATTTGTATTCCCCTAACCAATAACTCAGCCCTCTTCAAAAGCTACGTAAAAAGCAGAAGCCCATCCGAAGCGGAGGACGACTGCACGGTCGAGGACACCGCTGAGCTGCCGACGTTGTTGACGAGGACGCCCACCTCGCGGCCCTCCACGGCGGCCGCCACCCTCGCCACCCCGCGCCGCGCGTCGTCCCCGGTGACGGCGAGGTCCCTGCTCCGCCGCTCCAGGGACATGATCCCCTGGAAGCTCTTCTGCTTCTCCAGCCCTCCGGAAGCTCTTGAGCTTCTCCAGTGCGCCCAGCCGGATGCTGGACTGCCGCTCTGTGGCCGAATCCGAGGGGTACTAGATGGAACGCTTCAGATTGCCACGCCTCGTTCTTGACGAATTCAGGAAACCTTTTGCTCACCAAATTTTCTGTGACGCCTCAACGAACTCCAGAAAATCGCAACTTGGGCCTAATACTTGCGAAAGAAAATCAACAGCATTAATGCCCCTGAAGTCCTGAACCAAGAACAGACAGGAAATCTCAAATGGGCACGGAGACAGGAAATCTCAAATGCAGAAAATCGAAAAGAAAAAAATAAAATGGGAATATTGCAGAAAGCAGAATCCGTTCCCTTGAAGGTCTGAACCAAGAACAGGCCAGAAAGCTCAAGAATGCAAGAAGCCAAAGAAAGGTTAGTCGAATGATTGTTCCAAGAATCCCTACCCAAAACCTCACCTTTTCTCGCACCAGCCAGGCGCCACCACAACGCCCCACCCGGTGAGAGCAACCCGGACCCGGTGAGGAACGAATGGGGGAACAAAAACAAGAGCTTGCTCGTCCGAAGAGCTTCTGGGGGATCATGTCCCTGGAGCGGCTTGTGCTGCGCGGGGAGCGGCGGGCCAAGGTGGTGCTCCCAGGCGGCGGCCGTGTGTGCCGAGAGGGAAGGCAAGCTCGGCCATTCCTTGCTTCCGCGGGCGAGCTCCACCGTCGGAGATTTGCGTAGCGAGAGAGAAGCGACGCTTTTCTGCGTTTCCTTCGGCCTAGTACCCAAAATGGGTGTTGCGGTTAGGTCATCCGTTGGAGCCGGTATCTGATATGTAAATCACTGTTTACGACCTATTTTTGAGTTTGGGGGAGAGTCAGTCTTAGATGTGCCGTTACTTTTCCTTTTGTAGACTTTGCTAGGTGCATTTAAGAGGGCTAGGTTCACTTCCTTGACTTGTTCATGTTTGTGCTATGCTGCATGTCTGTTCATGGTCATTCAACTCTGCTAGAAGATTTCTTTATTACTATGACAAGAAACAAGACAGGCTCTACAAGGTCTTGTTTAATTAGGTGAAATTTAAGAATTTGGCTTTTGAAGCATTTTTATTTTTTATTTGACAATTAGTGGTCAATCATGGACTAATTAGACTCAAAGCGTTCGTCTCGTGATTTCCAACTAAACTATGCAATTGGTTTTTTTCGTCTACATTTAATGCTCTATGCACGTATTGCAAGATTCGATGTGATGATTACTGTAGCACTTTTTGGGAAAACTTTTTGGAACTAAACAAGGTCCAAGTAAAATAAGTACAATGTTGAAATATCACTCAATTTGAATTCTATTTCAATTTTTATGGAATTGTGTTATCTGTTTGCATGCAGATAGACTGCTCACAGCTCTGTTGTTAACAGCTAATTCAAAAATATTAAGCACTGGCATGCACAATTTTGTGTTGCAGGTGGAAATTAATATACACATGTTTTTTTGTGGGATATATGAAAGGCAGAACGCACACCGTGGCACACTGGCCTGAGATGCTTAAGCTAAAGGACTGGCCACCATCTAGTTCATTTGATCAGAGATTGCCTCGCTATGGTGCTGAGTTTATCAGTGCATTGCCATTTCCTGAGTACACTGATCCTTGATATGGTCCGCTAAGGCTATCTCCAACAGCACGAAGACCCATTCAGCGGTTTGGGTCACGGACAGTAAAAGGAGAGGACACCCAAAACTTGCTTTCTCCAACCATCAAACGCATCTTCTTCCCCGGTGCTCCCTCCCCTTCTTCTTCTTCCCCGGCCGACCCATCTCCCGGCCGGATCCGGCGCTCCCTCCCCTTCTTCTTCTTCCCCGGCCGTCCCTCTCCCGGCCGGATCCGGAGCTCCCGCCCGCGCTTAGCGAAGCCCGCGCCCGGCGGAGCTCGCGCTCGGCGGGGAAGGAGCTCGGGCTCGCGGCCGGTAGAGCCACGCCCGGCGGAGCTCGCGGCCAGCAGAGCTCGCGCCCGACGGAGCCGCGCCTGCGGCCCGGAGCTCGCGCTCGGCGGGGAAGGAGCTCGCGCCTGCGGCCGGCAGAGCCGTGCCGGGCGGAGCTCGCGGCCTGGCGGAGCTTGCGCCCAGCGGAGCTCGCGGCTGGCAGAGCTCGCGCCCGGCGGAGCCGCGCCTGTGGCCCGGAGCTCGGCGCGGGCGGACGGCGGACCTCGGCCCCGGCGAGCTCGACCTCGGCGCGCTCGGCCCCGGCGCGGGCGGACGGCGGACCTCGGCGCGGGCGGACGGCGGAGCTCGACCTCGGCGCGCTCGGCCCCGGCGCGGGCGCGGGCGGACCTCGGCCCCGGCGAGCTCGGCCACGGCACGCTCGGCCCCGGCGCGGGCGCGGGCGGACCTCGGCCCCGGCGCGGGCGCGGGCAGACCTCGGCCCCGGCGAGCTCGGCCACGGCGCGGGCGCGGCGGACCTCGGCCCCGGCTCCGGTGGTGGTGGTGGGCCCCGCCTGCGTGGAGGAGACGCAAAGGCAAGGAGAGAGGACGCAAGTTTGGGTACCGTCTATCGTCGGACGCAAAATGCCTACTGCTCTGTTGGAGAGCGATTTTCCCCGGTAAAAATACTGTGCACGACGTAAAATAGGTATGGGTCACGGTTTGGGTACTTGGTTGGAGACAGTCTAAATCTTGCAGTCAAGCTTCCTGATGGTGCATTGAAGCCAGATCTTGGACCAAAAACTTACATTGCTTATGGATTTTACCAGGAGTTGGGCAGGGGTGATTCTGTGACCAAGCTTCACTGTGATATGTCTGATGCGGTATGTGCTGTTAACGGTGATCCCTTTCTTTGCTCATTTTATAACATCTGTGGTCGTGTTTTATATAAAGTTGACTTGCAATGCTATATCTTATTTTGGGCAACCTGCGCCTCACTTTCTTTATGTTGCTTTCTCTGACCTGACCTTTTTCAAGCTGTGTTGTATCCTCAGTTGGTATCAACTGGTGTTACTTTCTATCTTGTTTGTCTTGCTTGGGGACTAGTTTATCATGGAAGTCATTAATTGTGGCAAGTCTGTTTTGTTCAGGTAAATATATTGACACACACAGCACAAGTGCCCTACGAGTGTTATCAACCTGAGAAGATAGAGAAAACCAGAAAGAAAATGAAAGAGCAAGATCTTCAGGAACTTTATGGTGTTTCAAAATCCAGGAATATAACTGTTGATGAAATGCCAAAGACCTCATGTAATGATGGTACCTGTAAAGAAATTTCTGATAGTGAGTTAGTTGTTTACTTTTAGTTATGAAAAGGGTCTTTCAGTTGATTATAACTTACTCAACATTCTTGTTTTCATTGTGCAGGTTTGGACATCAATGTTATACCACCTGTTAATACTAAATCTAAGGTACAAAGTGAGGCAGGCCAGTGTTCAGACTACATTGACAAGAATAAAAGTTATGCTGGGATGCATAACGGGGGGAGAACTGGTGGTATGGGATATTTTCCGAAGAGAAGATTCTGACAAGACCTCCGCTGGCTCACACTCACTGCTGCAGAGGAGCAGACCTCCGCTGACAAGACCTCTGACAAGACCTCCGCAGAGGAGCAGACCGGCCTGGCACGCGCTGCGGTCAGCAGCACTGCTGCTTGCCTGCGCTGCGTACACGCCACAGCCGCTGGCTCCAGCCTATTTGGCCTTGTTTAGATGTCATCCAAATTTCATATTTTTTCATTTTCTTTGCATTACATTAATTTTTAGCTATTTGTATGGAGTATTAAATGTAGGTAAAAAAAATAACTAATTATACAGTTTAATTCGAAATCATGAGATGAATCTTTTGAGCCTAGTTGGTCCATGATTGGACAATATTTGCCAAATAAGCCAAAAATACTACTATTTATCGAGTTGAAATTTTTTCGCAATCTAAACAAGGCCTGTTAACTGACTCTGACGCGGCGGGCGCGACAGATCCTGCAATATTATTGGTCAGCGTCAGTCTTTTTGTCACGCCGTCATAACAATAGTCACGACCAAAAATATTAGTTTTAAAAATAAAAAACATCTAAGGTTAGATTTAAAATTAATTTATAAAAAATGTTAAAATTAAAAAAAATATTCCGCATCTGTCATCCGTGTCCGTGTCCATGTCCATATCCATTTGGCCGTCCGTCCGTTCATCCCACAGCCACCAGACTATTTATTGAGGCTATCCGCTACCCAGTACCACCCTTCCAGGCTCGCCTCTCCACCACCGCTCGTTTAGAACCATGCTTTTTGGTGGCAAAATTGTCGATCTACTATGTTGTGTAGTTCTTGCTTCTTGGTGTGACCAATTTTCGTCTCCTTTTGCCGGGGTTCTTGCACATCAAATCTGTTTTTCTGGTCCAGTTCTTGACTTCTTGTTGTTTGCTGCAGCCCTACCCCCTGCGCTCTAATACTTTTCTTGGCGCTGCAATTGTATTTTCGCGAGATCGATCTCAGAGGATTCTGCATGCCTTAATTCGTCTCCAGATCGATCTGCAGCACGATTTGTTTGGAGTTCGTCTCTTTTTCTAACAAACACCCCCCTGGTTGGCGTGCCAGTGATGATTCACGCAATTGGTGAATTCTGGATGAATGTCCTGCTGCACAGGCATGGTGATATCCACTTCCAAAGCGTTCATCTGAGGCACTCGTTCCATTCAAATTTCTCCTTTTCTATCCGTAGCATGCATGGATTCCCAATTTGCAGTTTCACCTTCAAGCCTTTTGCGTTTGATCTCGTATTTGCAATTTGCAGTTATGCTCCCTGCCCTTGCAAGACCTTGGTGTTGCCTTTCTTATAACTTTGGGGTTGCCTTTCTTTTTCCTGTCTCCCATGGGGAGAAAGACTGGATCCGATAAAAATTAAAAGGCAGTCAAACCTTCTCTCTATAACTAAAATATTCATAACTATTCCGTCCACATATGCGACACCAAAGCCACTCCGTCCCGTAAACCTGACTTGATCCGCTTCTTTTTTCATCCAGAACAGTGTTTTCCTCTCACAAATTTCTCCATATTTCTTCTAAATCATCCAAATTCCTCCAGAACCGTGCCATCCGAACGAGCCCAAATCAAGAAGACAACGCGCACTCGCTCTATACGATCAGTTCAATTCTCATAAGAGTTGCAGCAAATTAGAAAAGAAAAATCAATTCCACATTTTTTTTTTCGGGTCGTCGGTCTACACCTAAAAAATTACTAACGTTATCGTTGGATGAGGAAGTTGATCGCTTTGCCCAGCTAAATTAATCCGGCTGCCGCGTGTCCCCGTAGTCCGTTGGCCGTTCCGTCTTTCCACGTATTCACGTATAGGCGCATGTTAGTCGCTAGCTCGTTTGCCGTGGAGAGGAGTTTGAGCCGTGGATCACGTATTCACGTATACACAGGGGACACGCGGCAGCCACGTACAGGCTGTCGCACGGGAGCACGGTGCGACGCCGTCGCATATACGCAAAAAATATACAGCCAAAAAAAAAACGGTTCCAAAACAAACACTTCCATGGGCAAAAAAAAGTGTTTCAGAAAAAAAAAACTCTTCCACGTCGTTCACACGGCCGAAAAAAATACGTTTCCCAAAAAAGAAAAAACATTTCCAAGGAAAAACTATACGGCAAAAAACAAACCCTTTCCTGAAAAAAAAAAACCGAAAAAACAAAACCAAAATGTTTCCGAAACAAAATCTTCCACATCGTCCGCAGCTGGAATAAAACGTCTAAAAAACGCTTCTGAAAAAATATACAACAAGAAAAAACTCTTTTCCAAAACAAACTCGCCAAAAAATAAAGTTGCCGAAAAAACTCTTCCACATCGATATAAAGGACTGATTACAGACCGATGGAACAGATCAGACACGTATTCAAACAGAGAAATTCAGCAAGGGCTTTACTGACAAAAACAAAGAAGATCACGCATATATTCAAAAACAAGAAAACTTTGCTGACACTGACGAAACAGATCACACACATATTGAAAAAAGAGTAATTTGGGCACTAGACCCTCACGCCGCCAATGGCTCAAAGGCACAATCAAGTTCAGTGTCCTCAGTAATTCTACAATTCGGCCGTGCTTGTCGTTCAATAAAGATATTCAACAAAAAAAAATATAGTCCCCATGCAACGTACGGGCATTTATCTAGTGTTGGTATAAATGAATACTCCATGTAAAATGTCATTAACAATCCCAAAGTGATTATGAACTCATTTCGGCTGGAATTCTCATTTCCTTTTATACTTTGAAGATACTTGGACATCTTATCCTCAATCATTTGACTAGTCTGAAGACAATATGAATTCACACAATGAATTCAAAAACTCGTCCATGCTACTTTCCTAATCTCGACCGTTGCCAGGGACTCCTTACGTATTATAATGCACAATGGGATACATACGTGAATTTAAATGAGAAACAAAATTTAATCATACTGTCAAACTCCAAGAGATACAAGTCCAGCAAATACATAACCGGAACGGCTGTCACGGGTTATCCAACGCCCAAGAGGGGACAAAACACCGATGCCCAAAAGACACTAGCTACTTATTTCAAGCCCCCTTTGGATCAAAAGGAATCTCGTAGGAAAAAAAAATCACGCGTGTGCGATTTTATCGAACATTACATCATTACATGTTACCGCGACTTCGGCTTTGACAATGGAACAACGTGGTTGTATCATTTATTTATGATATATAGACAGGACAAGATGCGGAAAAATACAGAGCTCCATTCAATACAGCATGAACAGCTTACTAGGAACTCTGATGAGACTCTGTTCCTGGAAACCTGGTCCTAACATTAGATCATCTTCACCTGCATAGCTCGCTTTCATCGTCTCAGTTTTTTTTCCCCCGAGGCATCTCAGTTATCACTTGGCAGTACATACACAGCTTATCACATATACTTTCAGCTTTTCAAACAAGAGGGTTTATGGACCCATAACAACGTTTCTCTACAATAAACTAAGTACATGCTTGTATTTATGAATGACTTAGGGCTCTTGTACACCAAAGGCCTTACGGATTTCAGTCATGACCCGACTGGACACATCCGGACCAAACATCCTTGGAAGATTTGCAGTCAGATCAACCTCAATCGATTTCGATCTTACAATCCGGTCCCTCTTGAGCAAACAGTCCCTCTCCACCTCATCCATTTCTGTGGTGGAATCAGCACAGTTGTCAAGCCAAATCTGAAGAACCTCCTGAATGACTGTTGCTAATTGTCCATGCATTATCTCTTCCAAGGCTTTCTCACCTCCTTGTCCACAGTCAATGCTGACCATTATTGCTGTAGGTGAGCATGCGCTGCACACAAAGAGTGACGGAGATCTGTATGGACGAGTCTGCGGTAGCTCTTCGATCTTTCCACGCTGCTCATCCATTCGATTTTCTTCGTAATACTTCTGCAAGTAGTCTGGGTGGAACGCGAGGTCTTTCCGGGGAAGCAGGTCCAGAATCACCACGATTGAAGTTGAGCTGCCTTGTATAAGCTCCAATAGGAAATGTGGTGCGTCCGTCGAGGCATTCAGGAAAATAAGAATTGAGGTGATGTCAATGGCACCATTTGGAACTTCACAGTGAAGCGAGGACTGCAGCATGAAATCAATCTGTAGACAAGGAAACACACATCAGGTCCAGTCATCATTTCTTTCTACATCTTACAACAGTAGCAAAAGTGCAAGCTTTTTATAACAAGAGATTGTTCTTCCATTCTCAATGACATTGTTATTATTTTCAATGACTGAAATCACATTTTCAGATTGAACTATCAGCTCAAGGACAACAGCAGATATGACAGTGTTATTCAGATTGGATTGCGATTACAGTTTCAGTATTGACAAGCACCAGGATGGATCATCGCCGGTGTCAATTCAGCAGTTGTTTCTTTATCAGGAAATCAGTAGTCACACAACAATACTCTAAGACTCAAATGGACAAGTGTTAATCTATAACTGACAAGATGCTTTGGTAGAGTTGTATTAGCAATATTTGCATCTAAAACTTTGACAATTCGCCTTGAATGGATCAGTGGACAACAATTACCCAAGGCAAATACCCTCCCACAATCAAGTAGGTGGTCAGCAAGTGCCCGAAACCATACTGAACTGAACTGAACTGAAACACAAGCAATGTTTTCAGACCAGCCGGCTGGTTCCTCCTCACAGCGGCACTATTCATCAACCAGCCGCTACAGTATTTCTCTCTCACACAACCCGCCACTACAGTGTTTTGGCTTTTTTTTCCCAGACAAGCGAACGGGGCCATTCAATACAGATGCCATATCATGAGGTGGACAGGTGGTGTATGTATTTGCATATACCAAGGAAAAATGGTACAATCACATACTATGCGATGCCAAGCCACACTGCAGATCCAATGAACCGTATTATGCACTTACTACACTACTACTGAACTTTGGATTAAGTAAATAAGTTCTTGAATATCTTACAGAGCAATATAGTAGTATGCCCTTATCTTGTGGTATGTAACCACACAAGAAGCTGTATCATACTAATACGGTACAGCACTACTACAAGAAAAAAGAAAGAGGAGTATTAAAGAAGTGTACCGACGAGCCAGGCGAGCCCCGGTGCACGTCGAGCGAGCCGACGGCGTTCCCGGCGCCGTTGTGGAACTCGGCGACGTCGGCAGGCACGGCGGACGGCAGCAGCCGCGCGCCCAAACGCGCAACCGCCTGATCCGCGACCGCCCGCGCCACCTCCCGCTGGGCCATCTCGGGCGCGCGTTTCACCGTAGCGTCCGGCCCCTCCGAGGCGCGCAAGGCGCTCGACGTTTCGCCTCTGAGCGGGGGAGGACGCGAGCAGGCAAGCCGGAGGGCGCTGAGGATCGGGAGAGGATAGGAGAGGGAAGAGGAAGCCGAGATCAACGCGGGCGCTGTGGCGTGGGTGGTCGCCGGCAGCAACCGGAGATATTTCTCCAGCCGGAGCATGGAGGGGAAGCTGATGCCTGTCCCGGCGTGGGCTGGGGGGGCTGGGTGTGGGGGGGGGGGGGGAGAGAGTGAGATGCGGACGTTACAGTGACGTGAGACCTAGGAGTAGTCGTTAGTAGCTACGACGACGAAGTAGCGCTAGCGTGTTGGCGTGTATGCACGGACAAAGAAGGATGCACGTGATTACGGGGGTGTTTGGTCATCGCTCGTCGCACCGAATATTTAGATGCTAATATTAAATATAGATTAATTATAAAATAAATTATATAGATGGAGGCTAATTTGTGAAACGATTTTTTAAGCCTAATTAATCTATCATTAGCACATGTTTACTGTAGCACTATGTTGTCAAATCATGAACTAATTAGGCTTAAAAGATTCGTCTCGCAAATTAGTCATAAATTGTGCAATTAGTTTCGTAATTAATCTATATTTAATACTCCATACATGTATCTAAACATTTGATGTGACATAAATTTTAGGAAGCACTGCAGGAACCAAATTTGCTCTAACTCGGAGGATAGTTCGAGATAGTAAAAATCAAGTCCATATTTTGTATGGGAATTTGAAAAGGCAAAATGTGTTAAATGCAGTTGAGGTTGTAAATTGTTTTTTTTTCTTTTCTTACCTTTAAACCAAAAATACTATGGGCACGTCTAAATCCCCGACGTCCGGCGCCAGCAGCGCAAATACTATGGGCACGTCTAAATCCCCGACATCCGGCGCCAGCAGCGCGTCTGGACGTCCCGTGCCTACTGCTTGCAGCACTCGCATCCCGATTTGACCGCTTGTGGGGCCGAGGAAAAATTATAGCACACGCTACCATCAGTAGCAGCCTCACGCCTGACTGCGCACTCCTGTTGCCCGCATGTTGCTACTAGCGCATCATGCTGTTGCTGACCGGCCGCATCCGGCTAGAATAAGGAGAGAGAGAGAGCAGCCCAGTATGCATGTAGCTTGGTGCTCTACGCCTAGCTTCTTGCTCGACGTCGACTTTGTGCTCCACGCCTAGCTTTGTGCACGCGGGGACCACTGTGTCCCGAGGGGACCACCTCTGCCTATGATATATGTGTATGTGCACTACAACATATGCAACATACAGATAAAACATTTGCAACATACGTTTAAAATAGTTGAAATGTTTAAAACATACACTTGCAACATACGTATATAGCCAGTGCAACATATGCAACATCTAGATATAACACTTGCAATATACGTATGAACATAGATAAAATGTTTGAAACATGCGTTGAAACACTTGCAAAAAAACACATGAAACACTTGAAAAACCATTGCAACACATACGCAACATCCAGATAAAACACTTGCAACATATGAGTAAAACATACGCAACATCTAGATAAAGATACTAGCAACATACATCAAAAAAACAGATGAAATGTTGGGAACAAACTTTTACAAACATACTTATACAACCATTGCAACATATATAAAATCTCGATCTACTCTTGCAACATCTACATCAAACAATTCAAACATACATCGGAAACAACTAAAACACTTGAAACATGCACTTGCAACATGTCTGAAAAAGCATCAAGAAACACTTGAAAAAGACATCATCGCCGCACGGCCACAACTTACCTGGTGGGCAATTGCGGTGGCGCGAGCTCGCTGGATGGTGCGCGCCCCCGCCATGCCCGTCGTCGACCGAGGGAGAGGAGACATTGCTGGATCTGGGGAGGACACTGTCGGTCGGGGTAGGGAAGGGTCAGCGGCTTGCTTCAGCCCAGGCGCTAGTGCCTGCTCCTGCGGGATCTGTAGCACCTCACTAGGGCCGCAGTAGGCACATGCCCGTCGTGGGCCGAGGCAGCGAGCTTCTCCTTGAGCTGAGCGAGGGTCTACGCCGGCGTGCCCTCCGAAAAGATGAGCTTGGGGATGGGAAGGATCACGTGGGCGGAGCAGTGCCGGGGGACGGGGTGGCGGGGGCCGACGGTGTCACTGGAGCCAGAGACGGAGATGGGGCCACGTCGGCCATTGCGGCGATACGTGAGGGGCATGGAGGAGGGGAAGATCTTTGAGTGTGGTGTGGGAATGGCGAGGGTTGGAGGAAGTGACTCGATGCGAGCTTTTTTTTTCTTTGGCATGATCGCTCTATTGGGCCGCAGGCCCAAGTGCGCGGCGTTCGGACGGGATGGACGCCCTCGTCCTATCATTATCGAAATACTATACTTGAATATCCTTTTTCCTTTCTTTATCTGTTTATTAGGTGAGCTTGAGACTATGGTTTTAATTATCTATATCTAATATTAAAGAGCCAAAATTTTGCCATTCGCCCAGCCAAATCAAAGTGTATTTCTGTTCCTTGCAACGAGAGAAATAAATCTATCTATAACAAAAATCTATTAAGGTTGTATTTTTATCCGATACAAAATTATCAGGACAATGCTATATTATTACCAATATTAATTTTTGGATGCCATGATCATCATAAAATTAATTATAGTTTTAAAATTTTATAGAAAGGATAACAAATAAATATATAGATAACATTCTCGTCCTCATTTTCCATTAACAGGCCTGTTCGCTTGTGATCTTTGCAACAATCACTGTGGCTGTAGCAACCAGTAGCTCCTATACAAATTAAGTTGCAACAGTTGTGCAGCTAGCTAAGGCAAACAAGTCAAACATTTGAGACTTTTAATCCCGTTACAACACACAGGTACGTTTGCTAGTATAATATAAATAAACAAATATGCTCACCTCCCGTATAAATCCACGTAAATATATCAAATATCTATGAACACCAACTTGAAACCAAGATCGACGTAAGATTGACTAGAGATGTGAATTGATGAGCCCTAGGGTATCTCTTGCTCATTTTTAGTTAAAAAATTGTTACTAATATTTCCAAACAAGATTCAATTTTTGGAAACTAATAAAAAGTATATTGAGCCATAATCAAAGAAGATGATGACTGTAACACTGACAGAAACTAGAGCAAATCAAAGAAGGGTGCATTTGTCTTATGCATATGGATTTGGAGGGATTTGAGTCAACCATGGTAAAAACTTAATCCTAGTCATTGATTTTCCATTTTGTTGTGGGTGCATCCACACCCACAACAAACACTATAGCTTCGCCACTAGATTGTAAGGTTCACCAATCATATATACGTCAAGATTGATAGAATCTTGTTAGCATTTGCATGTTTACACGACATCAAACTAAATTAATTGGATGTAAAAAGTGCTTCTCTAAATAACAAGATCAATGAGCAAGTATATATTGAGAAACTCCGCGCTTTTGAAGATTAAAAGAATCATAACCATGCGTACAAGTTATCAGAAAATTCCTATGGTTTGAAGTAGATTCCCGAGCTTGACTTGACACCACTCTACTCACCAAAAAAATTGACAAAGATCTATTTGTGTGTCAAATATATGTTGATGATATCATATTCGGGACAACAAAACATTTTTTTCTTGAACTACACATAAGAACTACGTATCATTTCATTAAGATAGAAAAGTTCCAATTAGTCTGAGTTTAGAAAGACCCAAACTTGAGGTCCCCAACAAACACATAAGGCAGACTATGCCAATGACTAAAAAAGGAAAACACAACCACCCAACTAGACTGGTGATTAAACAAGCTCCCGCCATGCATTACAGACTACATTCACCCCCCCACGCTTTGTAAAAGCTCTTGAATGTCTGGTGGTGCTCCCTCAAACACACAAGAGTTTCTCTCCATCCATATTTTAGATGCACTTTTGTGCTTGTATTTGTATACGGGAGCATGGGAACACCTGATAAATATTCTAGCACTCTCAGGAGACCTCTATTTCCTCGGTGTATCAGCATGCTTCCATGCAGTATGTGCAAAGCAAGTGTGTGCCCTTTCACCAGCGATATCTTCTTCACGTGGCTGGCAATTTCTTTCAGGTCTGTGAACCTCACCTTCAATAAGTCAATGTTCGCATCCAGATTTTTTATCTTCGTTGTCCCTGCTTAATTTTGTAGAATACTTTTCAGTAACTAATCCTTTCTCTACGATCGGGCATATAATTAAGAAATGAGCGTGTCTACACATACCCCGTTCGCTGGTCTGAAACTTGGCTGGAAAACACTGTTCCAGCTGATTTGTTGTGAAAGTAAAACATTGTTCGGCTGGTTTGGTGAACAGTAACTTAAGAGTGGAATCAGCCGGCTGGCTGGTCTAGTTCAGACCAGTGAACAGCCGCATAATGATGACACGTATCAGCTAGACATCGATGAATATATATCAAAGTGAATAGAAAAACCTGGCGTAACCAAAAAAAATTCAAGTTTGAAACAACCACATGAATTTCTAGGTCACCAAAGCATAATATATGCAAGCCAAATAATTGTCATGTGGTTATATTACCTGGTTATGTATTTTGACATTGTTATTCCTCTGCCAAAGCAAATTAGACCATTATAAGAGAAATGTCTATGACCAATGAAATCTACACATTTCAATCCTCTCTGAAATGCATTATTAACAGAGAAGTGTTCCTAATAAGGTCATCTGTTGATCCGTGCAATGTATGTATCAAGATGAGAATTTGATGAATTATTGATAAATGGTAACTTTGGGTTAATTAAACACTGAATGCTATATCAACAACTTTGGGATGGGGTTTTCAAAGGTGACCTGGTATAGGAACCACATCGTCCCCTTGATGCAGAACCCAAGCTAAAGCCAGCTGAGCGCAGCTGCACTGGTGCTTGTTGGCAAGGTTTTCCATCACGATATATATATATATATATATATATATATATATATATATATATATATATATATATATATATATATATATATATATATATATATATATATATATATATATATTCTTGTTCTTCTCCAAATTTTCTGCTGCAAACCTTGGATACCAAGCTGAGAAAGCCAAAGCTGAAGAGCCTAATAAGTAATAAGCAGACTAATAAAAAAATACTGAGGCAAAGAAAAAGAAGAAACTTGTTTCAAATAAGATAAAAACAACGTTATCGATCCATTCCATACCAGATTAGACACAACTAGGGATGAAAACGGATCACATATAGGCGGATACGAATGAATATCAC
The DNA here is from genome assembly GCF_019320115.1 of Miscanthus floridulus. NCBI lineage: Eukaryota > Viridiplantae > Streptophyta > Magnoliopsida > Poales > Poaceae > Miscanthus > Miscanthus floridulus. The sequence continues at coordinate 94,501,295 of NC_089580.1, read as the reverse complement.
TGATATTATATTTATTTTTATATTCTTGTTCGGATTCGAATTCGAATACGGATAATGTCAACCATGCCGGATAGTATACGATTGAATATTGACGATATAAATATGCGATTTGAGTATTCGAATATGGATAGGGATACGGTATCATATCAGATGTTGAATATCCGTACTCGGATACAGACCGTTCTAAACCCCTTTAAACAAATTCGGTCTCGAATACGGTCGGAAAATATCCATACCGTTTTCACCCCTAGACACAGCAGGCACTTGTTGAGTGGCACCTCTTCCGCCTAAAACCCACGGCCAATGGGGCTGTAGGAAACAATTCTGATGCCCAGTTCTCTGGACGGAGCCCACACACAGTAGAACGTACAAATCTCATTGCATGATTAATTGATAGAGTTAATTAATGAGGTGTCGAAAGAAAACAGTGTTTGTGATGAACTGGATCACCTGCATAGTGGCACTATCTCAGGCTCGATTTCACGAGACCAGAGAGACCATTCCATCTGCACCGCGGAGATTGGGTGCACGGCCTGCGCGCGCCGTATCGTGTCGGGGCTCGCCTCTGACAGCCCGATGTACGTGAGCTTCCCCTCCTCCACCAGCTGCTTCAGCTCACCAATCTGCACCAATAATCAAACATGCATATGCATTCAGGCAACAACATGCATGAGACGATGCAAGCTACTAGCTGGAATGTGCAAGAAGGTTGGTGTACCGTGTCCTCGATGGGCACGGTGGTATCGGCACGGTGCTGGTAGTATAGGTCGATGTGGTATCGAGGCGGTATCGAGGCGGTGCAGGCTGGCCTCGCAGCAGGCACCCACGTACTCCGGCCGGCCACAGACACCCCACGAGCCACTGGCATCATGGTCCCGCCGCATCCCAAACTTGGTGGCTACATACTGTTGGTTGATCTCCACCAACGGTCTATTAGACCCTTGGATCTGTGCCCTGATCGGGGGCGTCCAACTCTAATATGGTTGGTGAGCCCCTGTCGCACATCACTGTAAAAGGAGAGGTAGGGATCAGGGCTCGGACTACGAGGTTGACTGGAGCCACCGTGACCCACCAACAGAAAACCTAATCCGATCTAAAGTGAGTGCTGCCAGCGACGGGAAGCCCCACCAACCTTACCGTCGCCTCTACATCACCACTGGACCTCGCCCGCACTACGGTGGCACTCCACCGCGCCGAGCTGCCATGACCTCACCGTCCAAGCCACTGCGGCGCCATGGACCGTATGATGACCTAGGACAAGGTACATAACAGTTTCTCCATCTAAGTAAGAAGCTTACCCCTGATCTACGTTTAAGAGAGGCACTGCGTTTTTTAACAATGGTATCAAAGCCAAGGTTGCCAGTGCGTAGATCTAGTATGGGGTAAAGCATAGAAAAGAAATCAAAGAAAGAACAAGGGTTCGATCCGTTTTGGATTGAAACCCGAACCCTAACCGGGTAAAAGTAAATAGAAAAGAGACCGGGAGAGTGGTGGGCATCACTAACTGCCGGTCACCACCGCCATCGCGTGGGGAAAGATGCCGCACCGTCGTCTTTGCCGGCGCGTGGCAAGAAAAGATCAGAGGGTTCAACCGAACCCAAGTCGAAAGAAAAATGAATCAAGTTAATCCTAATCCCCAATCGGCAAAGAACCAAGAAGAAACAGACAAGAAAGCAGAGAACCGATCAAATCCAGTTCGGATCTGAGAAGAAATAGGGTTTTTCCTAACCCTAACCCTAACTGGGTGAAAGAAAGATGACAAGGAGGGCTCGGCTTCAAGTCTATTTGAAACCAAACCCTAAACCCGCAATCAATTCGGGAAGAGGAAGAACAGAGCGAATCCTTAACTCTAACCCAAAACCCTAACCCTAGATCCCCATTCGGATGAAATCCGAGAAGAATAGAGGAAAAGATCCAAAAAATAGATGAAGAATAGAGGAAGAAGGGGAAGGGTCCTACCTCACCGTGCACCGCGATGCCGCCTCGCCGGCGCGTGAGAAGAAGGCCGAACGGGCCAAGGGCGCCATGGCTAGGCCCCGTGATGGCGGCGCGCTCACCCGCTGGGGAGCACGCGAGCCGGCGAGGGGGCTGGCGACGGCGCCATCTCTCTCTCTCTCTCTCTCTCGGCTCCGGGCTCTCTAGTGGACGCTGCGCTAATGGTCGCTGCGCTAGCACACCACCGCCAGGCCGCTCGACGGCGGCGCACTCAACCATAGGGGAGCGCGCGCGCCGGCGAGAGGGCCGGCGACGGAGCCATTCCTCCGTCGCGGTCACCCTTCAGTCACTCTATTTCGGCTACGGCGTGAGGGAGGAGAGGGAGACAGAGAGAGCAAAGAGAGAGAGGCAGGAGACAAATGTGATTAGGGTTTTGGGGATGAGCCACGACACGGGTTTTGTTCGGGCGAGATGCGTGGACGCCCGTCCGATCGAATCCAACGACACAGATCAACCGGGCCGCTCTCGGCCCAGGCGGACGAGCGCGCCGGGCTGCTTTGCCGACCCAGGCCTAGGTTGCGGTTTGGGTCAGCGCAGCGCACGCGCGCGCGAGTGAAAGGCCAGAGCTAGGCCGGGCCACTATGCCAGTTCCGGCCAAAGATCAGTTTTTTCTTTTTTATTTTCTAGTAATTGCTTATTTCTGGATAATGAAAAATAACTCAAAGAAAATAGAAAAGTAATTTTTCCCTATGGGTAAAATTCAAGAAATTGAATATACGTTTTCCGCTGCTAAAGAAATTATTTATTCTCCAGTTATTTTGAACCAACGTGATATTTAATTGGAGAAAAAGAAAGTGTTTCCGCTGCTAAAGAAATGTTTATTCTCCAGTTATTTTGAACCAACGTGATATTTAATTGGAGAAAAAGAGATTTTGACATAATTATGATGTTATTATTTTCTGACCAACGTTGTTAATAACAATATCATAATTTTAATGATTTTATGCATTAATTCTATTTCTACCCAACGGTGAAGTAGAATTAGTGTATAAGAATAGTTGTAAATTTTAATGATTTATGCATTAATTCTATTTATGCCCAATGATGATGTAGAATTAATGTATAAGAACAGTTGTATGTTTTGATTTTGACCAACGTTGAAATCAAGGCATGCAATTGTTGTTATTTTATGTTAAGGAAAAGATTGACCTGACCCTCATCTTGGCTGAGGTGGACTGGGTAGTCACATCACCGTGTTCCACTAAGCCTGTGGCACCGGTGAGGAAGACAAACGAGGATGATGCCGCTTGGGCAACTAAAGAGAGGGATTTTGAATCCCAAAAGATGTCATATGATCTTGAACATAGAAAGTGGATCACTGCTAACAAGAAATATTTGGCTATGATAAAGAACATGATTGAGCCTGTAATTGTGGGCTCAATCCTAGAGTGTGACACGGTCACCGAATATCTCAATAAAATAAAGAGCCAGTTCACTGGCTCTTCAAAGATATATGCTACTCAGCTGATAAAATAGCTGGTGACAGAGAGTAACTCTGAAAATGGTGGCATAAGAGAGCTCACGATGCATTGTCGAAATCATGGCACTGTCATTTAGGCCATATTTTGAGGGAGGAATAGAAAGACTAGTTAAGAATAATATTCTTTCTCCATTAGAGCTCTCAGACTTAGAACAATGCAGAGAATGCATAAAAGGAAAGTATGTAAAAAAATTAAGAAAGCTGCCAAACGAAGCACATGAATTTTATAGATTATTCACATAGACATCTGTGTTCAGTTTCCTATAAAGAGTGTGGATGGTTATGATTCATTCATAACATTCATAGATGATTACTCCCATTATGGCTACATTTATCTAATCAAAGAAAGAACATAAGCATTGGATAAATTTAAGATATTTAAGGTATTTAAGATATTTAAGGTAGAAGTTGAAAACCAATGCAATTTAAAGATTAAGATAGTCAGGTCCGACCGTGGGGGGAGTACTACGGTCGGCATACTCCATATGGCCAAGTTCCTTGACCTTTTATAAGGTTCTTATAGGAGAATGATATAGTAGCCCAGTATTCTACACCAGACGAATCTTAGTAGAATGGAGTAGCTAAAAGGCGCAATTGTACCCTAATGGATATGGTGCGTAGTATACCGTTGAGCCTGTAGATGGAAGCGTTAAAAAACCGCCATTCATATTCTCAATAGAGTACCAAGTAAGTCGATGCCCAAAACATCGTATGAGTTGTGGATAAGAAGAGTACCCTCACTAAACCACTTACGTGTGTGGGGGAGTCCTACTGAGGCTAAAGTATTCAACCCAAACATTGGGAAGCTAAACCCCCAAAACAGTGAGTTGCCATTTCATTGGCTACCCAGAAAAGTTAAAAGATTTTTGTTTCTACTGTCCAGATAGACATATAAAGTTTATGGAAACAAGACACGTTGTCTTCCTAGAGGATGAAATGATGAGGGGAGCATGGTAGCTCGAGAAATTGACCTTGAAGAGAAGTGGGTGTATGCTCCCACTCCGATGATTCATGAGCTAGTTTTCTCACTACCTGCTATCGCTGCATCAACAGTGCAAGATACTGTGGTGCCAGCACCTGTTGTTATTCTGCCTGTGGCAACAATGAATGACGATAAGGAACATGTTCTTTAGGATCCTATAGAACCTATTGCCACACATGAGGAGGAGCAACAACAGCCTCAAACAGAAGATGTGCCAAATGTGGAGGCCCCTAGAAGGTCTCAAAGAGTTAGAAAATCAGCTATTCCTGCTGACTATGAAGTATACAACACTGAGGAATTTTAAATGGAGGATGATCCCACCTTATTTGAAGAAGCCATAAGAACTGATCATTCATCAAAGTGGCTTGACGCCATGGAAGAGGAAATGAAATCTATAAATGTCAATAAAGTTTGGGACTTCAAAATAATTCCTAAAGGAGCCAAAATAGTAGGTTGTAAATGGGTCTATAAAACAAAACTTGACTCTCAAGGGAATATAGAGAGATATAAAGCGTGAATTGTGGCAAAAGGCTTTACGTAAAGAGAAGGGATTTATTACAATGAGACCTTTTCTCCAGTCTCATGTAAAGATTCCTTCAGAATCATAATGGGTGGCACATTATGATTTAGAATTACATAAGATGGATGTAAAGACGACATTTCTCAACGGGGACTTGGAGGAAAATGTTTACATGACACAACTGAAAGGTTTTGTCATGGAAGGAAAGGAACGAATGGGATGCTGCCTAAAGAAATCCATTTATGGATCAAAACAAGCTTCAAGACAGTGGTACTTGAAGTTTGATCAAACAATAAGATATTTTGGGTTTAAAGGGAATGTTGAGGATAATTGTGTCTATGCAAAGTTTAAGAATGGGAAGTTTATCTTCCTTGTCCTGTATGTGGATGATATCTTACTTGCTAGTAGTGATGTCAGTCTACTGCTGGAGATAAAGAAGTTTTTATCCTCAAAATTTGATATGAAAGATCTTGGTGAAGCTTCGTTCGTTCTAGGGATCGAGATTCACCGAGATAGAAGTAAAGGGGTATTAGGACTGTCACAAAAGGCATACATAGAAAGGATCTTAAAGAAATTCAGTATGCACAAATGTAGTCCCTCACCTGCTCCTATAGTCAAGGGTGACAGATATGGGGATTTTCAATGCCCTAGGAACCAATATGAGATCGATCAAATGAAAGCGGTTCCATATGCTTCAGTTGTCGGAAGCTTGTAATATGCTTAAGTATGTACGCGCCCTGACTTGGCATTTGTTACCGGGTTACTTAGCAGATTCCAGAGCAACCCTAGAACAAAACACTGGAAATTAGTAAAGAAAGTCTTGCGTTATTTGCAAGGAACGAAAGGCCTCATGATGACATATAGAAGATCTGATTCACTCTATATAGTGAGATATTCATATTCTGATTATGCGAAAGATGATAAAAAATCCACGTCTGGATATGTATTCACTCTCGCAAGGAGAGCTATTTCATAGAAAAGCTCAAACCAAACCGTCACTACATCGTCCATAATGTATGACGGTTTGTAGCATGTTATGAGCAACGAGGCAGGTGAACTGGCTAAAGAAGTTCATATCCGGTTTGAAGGTGGTTGACGACATCTATAGACCACTTAAGCTATACTATGATAATAATCTAACAGTACAGTATGCTCACAACAATAAGTTAAGTGGTGCTGCCAAACACATTGACATAAAGTATTATGTTGTGAAAGATAAAAGTCCGGGATCATGTCATAAGTCTTGAGCATATAAGTACCGAAAAGATGCTCGTGGATCCGCTTACAAAAGGCTTACCACCCAACGTGTTCAAAGAACATGTAGGTAGCATGGGTTTAAGGGAAAGCCTATAATTCATGGACAAAAGAAGGTCCAAAGTTAAGTATCCATTTCAGAATAGAGTGGTGTGTTGTAGCTATTAAATCTATCGGCAATTGACCGTAACGATGAAATATGCTCTATGCGCTAATCTGTAATGGAATGAACAAAAGTAAATGATATGAAATTAAAAGATGGTAGTGATATCAAGGGGGAGAATGTTAGTTGATCTCCACCAATAGGCCCAATGGCCTATTGGGCCCTTGGATCTATGCCCTGATCGGGGGCGCCCAACCCTAATATGGTTGGTGGGCCCCTATCGCACAACACTATAAAAGGAGAGGTAGGGATCATGGCTCAGACTATGAGGTTGACCGAAGCCACTGTGACCCACCAATAGAAAACCTAATCTGGTCTAAAGTGAGTGCTGCAAGCGATGGGAAGCCCCACCAACCTCATCGTCGCCTCTACATCACCACTGGACCTCGCCCCACTACGGTGGCGCTCCACCGCGCCAAGCTGCCATGACCTCATCATCCAAGCTGCTGCGGCGCCATGGACCGTATGATGACCTAGGGCAAGGTACATAACAGTTTCCCCATCTAAGTAAGAAGCTTACCCCTGATCTACGTTTAAGAGAGGCAATGCGTTTTCTAACACCTACACCTGGTCTCGCAGCAGCAGCTTCAGCGCCTACATGGAAACACACATAACAGCTTCCCTACCACTACCAGGCTAGGGAAAATTCCTGTTGGCCAGAAACCGTTAGGAATAGACACAAAACCATCAGGAAATATATTCCTGACGGGTAGCCATTAGGAACGTGCCATCTTCATTTTCTCCCGCATGGGGCTCTGGTTTCCACAGCCTATCGGTTTGGGAGCCAACGGGAAATAAGTTTCTATCGGTTTGGAGAGCCCGATAGGAATCTAAACTCTTTCCTGACAGCTATATTATTTTCTTGATGGTTCTAACAAACCGATAGGAAATATCTTCATGATTCCCATTGGTTTTCAGCGACCGACTGGAATGGTCTCGCATTCCTGTCAGTTTTTTAGAAACCATCAGGATTTCACATAGCCGTCAGGAATTTTCTCTGGTCTGGTAGTGCACGTCAAGATCTCCACCATGGCATGGCTCTCAAGCCAGGCAAGAAACTAGGAAAAAAGGAGAAACACGAGACCTTGCCGGGGAGTATCTCGTAAGTAAGGGCCCCATAGTAGTCGGAGGTGTTGAAGAAGGTGATGCCTCAGAAGGCATGCATGACTACAGTAGCACCAACCTCATCGTTGAACAGCAAGTTGTAGGCGCCCGTCAGCCCCAAGCATCTGAGGCCTAGCTTCGACACTGGCACTGAACAAACAGTCACGCACTGTGCCTGCTAGGATGGATGGAATGAAGTATAGTAGGTGCAGAGTTTATATTATAAAGCCTTGTTTGGATGCATGTGTATCCACTTCAAACCACATGTGTTAGAGTGGATTGGAATGGAACTTAGTTTAATTCCACTCCAATCCACTTCAGACCTAGTTTGGATGCATGTGTATTCACTTCAATCCACATATGTTGGAATGGAATGGAACTTAGTTTAATTCCACTCCAATACACTTCAACACATGTGGATTGAGATGAATACATGTGCACCAAACAAGGCCTCAACACATCTGGATTGAGATGAATACATGCGCATCCAAACAAGGCTTAAGATAAATGAGTTACCTCTAATCCTTGAGTGCCAAGCTTGACGCGAGGAACCTGAGGAGCTTATTGGTCCATGCATGGCCTATCTAGATGCTGCACCGGCCGGTGGAGAAGAAACATTGCTGGTGCAATGGACACCCGATTCATGGTTTGAAATTTCAACTATCCATTTTTATGTAAGATATGTAAGATATATCAATCTAGTGGCCTTTCAGTGTCATTTGAAATTTCAACTATCCATTTCTATGTAAGATATGTGGCTCATATTAGCTCTGGAGATCGAGACATGATAGTAATAGTATGCTGATACTTGCTTGCCATATTAGTGTCAATAATTTCTTTCATCCTAAGAAGGTATAAACATATCTCTGTGGGGCTTTGCCTACCGTTGGGAAGGATAAAGTTGGTTTTGGTCACTACTACTAACGATGAAATATGGTCGGCAGTCTACCTAGGGGTATGCCCAAGGTAGTAGATTGTCGGTAGACAGATACGCAAGCCACAAACAAGACGGTGACGCAAGACAGACATGAGGTTTTATCCAGGTTCAGCCACCAGGAAGGCGTAATACCTACGTCCTGCGTCTGATTGTATTGCTGTATGTCAATGGGAGATGATTTTTAGAGGGGTCCCCTGCCTGCCTTATATAGTCCGAGGGGTAGGGTTACAGATCTAGAAACTAATCCTAGTCAGTTACAATTGCCATAGGTGATCGGATAAGGATTCCTATTCTAACCGACCAAGATCTTGCTTGATCGCCAAATCTGCCTTGACTCCTTATGTGGGACTCCGAACAGGTTGGCCGGGCCATGCGTCGTCTTTTGGTGGACCGAACCCACTGATCCGGGCCGACCCAATCTTAGCCGTAAGGGTATAGGGGTTAATACCCCCATAGCTAGTGCCCAAACACCATGTATTATGTTGCGACACGCCATTTTAACCTTCTCCAAATAGTAAGGCTTGAGTCCTTGACATTTCTAACCACCGTTGTCGCTGGAGAAGTAGGTTGTCTGAAGAATGTATGGTGCTCTTAAGAAAAAAGAAAAAGATTTCCATCCTGTGAAGTGTGCCCACTTGTATTTCTGAAAAGAAATGTAAGTGAATCTTGAAGCGTAGCATCCTTGATCATCAGAGGCGTAGGGGTCAAAAAACAAACACACTCACCGCAAGGTGAAGTGTGCCCACTTAGTCCCCGAGCCTAGTAGTAGGTGACATAGGCACGTGGTGCCAGGGTCTAAAAAGAATTCCCAGTTGAGTTGAGAACCCAATCGTCGTACAGGCGATACGAGATGCACCGGCAGGTGCATCGTACCGATATAGTCCCCGGGCTTGCTAGAAGGCGAAGTATGAGCCTTGTAGCAAGGTCTAAATAAATGTCTCTCAACTGTATGTGAGTACAAATCACATGTAGCCAAGGAGAACAATCTCCGAGCAGTGGTCGGGACAGTTCCCGAGCACGATAGTAATCTGTTTAATCAGTCAAAGCATAAGGGTCGATTAAATAAACACATTCACCATAAGGTAAAGTGTGCCCACTTAGTTCCCGAGCCTGGTAGTAGGTGATGTAGGCATGTGGTGCTAGGGTCTAAAAAGAATTTCCACTAGAGTTAAGAATCCAATCGTCATACACGTGATACGAGATGCACCGGCAGGTGCATCGTACCGAAGTAGTCCCCGAGCTTACTGGAAGGCAAAGTATGAGCCTTGTAGCAAGGTCTAAATAAATGTCTCTCAACTGTATGTGAGTACAAATCACATGTAGCCGAGGAGAGTGGTCTTCGAGCAGTGGTCGGGATAGTCCCTGAGCACATTAGTGGTTGGAGCAGTCCCCGAGCACGGCAGTGGTCTGGGCAGTCCCCGAGCATGGTAGTGGTCTGGACCATCCTTGAGCACAAGACATGCAGTGAAAAAATGAACGTCACTTGTACTATTATTTGGTATATTTATTTATCTTCTTATTCTATTAAGTCCAATCGTACATGTCTGGTCAAAAAAGCAGACAGGTATAGCATGTCATACTGTCTTCTTGTCCTTTCTAGCAAACAGTCGCTTGGCACCTGTAAAGAGGTGCGTCAGTGTGGGCCCTCTCACACTAGCAACGAAGAGGCGCGTACACTGGTAACAAAGGGGCACATTTATTGGCGTAGATCTCGAGGTTATGAAAACAACCGTCTGCGGCGCGTGCACACGTCTCCTAAGAATCTCGGGCGGGCGAAACGACGAAACTCTTGGTTATTTATAATATAGAACTGGTAAGTTATTTTTTACCAATCCCCATTATCATTCGCTGCCGTAGCCTTCTTCTTCCTCTTGCCAAACCCTATACCTCCGAAATCATCACCAATCACCCCTCCACCGTATCCACCCCTTTAGCAAGGATAGATTAATGGCAAAGAGGGATGCCTAGAAGAAAGCCGGAGTCATGGCAAAGGAGTGGTGGAAGTCAAGGAGCAATGAGCAGACCATCAAAGACCTCATCACCATGGGAGTGCTCCACAACAAGGCACTCGCAGGATGGTGTGCGCTGGAAGGAGAAAGCTACCCTGATCCACAACCAGGTGAGATTGTGGTTTTCGAGGATTTCTTCAAGCAGGATTTTGGGGTTCTAGTGCACCCTTTCCTTCAGGGGCTCTGTTTGTATTACGAGATTGGGATTTGCAATCTACATCCCAACTCGATTCTTCTTGTCTCCACCTTCATCCATCTTTGCGAAGCATATGGTAGCTTCTAGCCCCATTTTGACCTCTTCCACCATCTGTTCTATCTACGGAAGAAAGGAAGTGGTGGCTCGAAGATAGCCGGAGGCGTATACCTCAATCTGCATGACGGGATGAAGGCCCAGTACTTGCACTGCCCTTGGAACACGTCGCTAGACGACTGGTACAAGAAGTGGTTCTACATCCATGAAGAGCCGAACATGATCACCCTATGCGACGTGGGGTTCATTCCAGAGAAGAAGAACAGCTAGTCGGAGAAGCCTGAGCACTTGGAACAGATTGCAGAACTGCTTGGGATGATCCCATGGGGGAAACTGGATGGTCCAAGCGTGGTCGAGAACTTCATCAGCTAAAGGATCCAGCCCTACCAGAGGAGGGTACATTCGGGCTATGAATACCAGGGTAGCATAGATCCAATGAGGACCAGGAAAGAGGCGCTTGAAAAGATAGAAATCAAAGCCAGGATTGGAGAGCTATTCAACTTAGCTAATCCGAATTATGTCAGGTTAAGTGACATCGAGCATGCCTTCAAGCTAGCCCGACCTCCCCCAAAGGTAAATTATGCTACCTTGTACCTGTAGAGTTATGCTGTAACAAAAATTGACTGTGTTGTCGCCTTTATATTTCCCAGAGTAATGGTCATGATAAGGCAGCAGTGTTCGTGTCTCCACCCCCTAGTGTGGATTGGCCGCAAGTGGCTGGCCCAACCGCCCAGACCAGTGCCAGGGCCGTACTCGGGGTTGGGGAGGAGGCAATGGCCAGGGCTGCTGGCAAGCGGCCGGCGGCCAGCAAACGTCATCAAGCCATCTTCCCACTGTCAGATGATGAAACAGAGGATGCAGACATCTTCTGACTCGTCCCTTGAAAGAGGAGGAGACAACTGGAGTCAACGGAGCAGGGTGGCTCCTCCGTGCCAGTAGGGATCGCATCACCGACCACTGCAATGTAGAGGACAAGTGGCAAAGGGGTCGAGCACCAAGCCCCGGCGCCGGTATTGGTCGTGGAAAAAGACCTAGTGGCACCCGCCGAGCACGTGGAGCAAGCACGGTCGAAGAGACGCTCCTTCGCCACGTCATTCCGTGCTTCCAAGCTATAAGTATTTGCAACCTTGATGTAAGCTTACAATTTGCATTGGATACTGTTGTCTTTTGAACTTATCTCTGATATATTAGGTCGGCGTCCACCAAAAATCCCGACCAGCTAGCCAAGTGCGGCATGGCTTCGCCAGCAACAGCGGAGAGAGATGGCGACTCGAATTGAATTACAACTCAGCTTTTCAGGTGGGCTAGCTTGACACAGTTGCATAAAAGAGCTTATGATTATAGTAACCAATTTAAACTTAGCATCAAGCTTATCATTATTTACCTGTCCACTAGATTAGCACCTGTACTAGAGCACTCACTTATTATGAGCAAACAATATTAACCATAGCAGGTATAATAAGGCTATCATCATCATATCATCATTTCCGAACCATTATGTTATTAAGTGTATCTACATTGGAGATAAGCCCGTCAAGTTCTCACTAACCGGGAGAGATGGCGACTCGAATCGAATTACAACTCAGCTGAGGGGGTATTCCTAACTCTCACCCTGGCATACTTAGCAAGGGTAGCCGTGGGTTACCTTTGGTACAACTTAGGAACCAAATTCGTGGGTTCGATCAGCGCCAGTGCTCTCAGGGATTACCCTTCTGCCAGGACGATCAGGACTTTTAAATCACCTGCCCTTAGACTCACGCCTATGGCTCCCTTCCAAGGCGTACTTTATACTTATCGACTCTCGGCCTGAGTTGAGCTACTCGGCTTCGCGGTCGGTCTCCAGACCCGGCCAACTAAGAGAGAGGCATGCGTTCAACATGAATAGGAAAGGCTCCAAGAATCAGTCCTTAAGCGACGCAGACGGAGTCACTGCAAACCGGTAAGCCTCCGTTCGGTCTTCATTTCAAATTAAGACTGGTTCTTTTCCACGATAGCAAATATAGCCAACCGTGCCACATGTATCTTCCTATATCTCGCAGGTGATAGGAAATCACCTAACTTCTACCATGTTTAAGTAGGGCTAAGCACTACACGAGCCTGAGCTACATAGGATTCAGGGTAACAATATCTAGACAAGGATCGGATAACCAATGCAGCAAGTGTTTGCATCCAACACCTAAACTTAATGCAACAATATATGTAATAATAATACTGTAACTGCATTTCAGAAATTAGGAGGCTTAATATGCTCCAGGGCTTGCCTTTCACAAAGTTGCAAGGACGGTGATCCGGGCACTCAACGGCGACCTCGTCTGGCACTTCACCTGAAGGCTGCTCCTCCTGAATCTCCGGTGTCGGCTGCTGCTGCTCGCTCCGTTCCTCGAATTCCAGCAGGGTCACTCCTTCCGGTACACCTATTGCATGCCGATGCAAAAGATAAATACCATGGATGCATAAGGAATGACATGATGCTCATGATGAATGAATCACAGTAAGTGTTTACCGAAAATATTACTGGACACTCGTTTACCGAGTAAGACTAGCCCTATTCAAATCACTTTAAGCATGTATCTACCTTAACTTAAAGAATAAGATCAACTTACCTAACTTGCATAACCTAAGATAAAGATGCTCATCTTCGGTTAAAGGCCTAACACCTAGGAACATTACCACAACTTAGAAATAGTAAAGGTATACATAATTTAATATTTAAAGTTTCATATGCATATAAGTAGTCCTTTAATTCAATCACAACTAAAGTTCTACAATTCCAAATGACTTGCATGAGGACATTCTGGAAAGCTTATGAAATTCTCTACAAAACATTTGTAAACACCAAAGCATGATTCTTATGTTAACCAAATCGAATTCCAGTAAACCTAGAATCTGTCCAGAATGACAGGGTTACTAACTTAATTATTTAATGATTGTGCAAAAGCATACTTTGATCAAACCAAGTTTACCAACTTGTTTTTCATACCTAAGAAACATCAGAAAGTATAGTGCCAACTTCTAAATAAATTATTTAATATTCTTTTCCAATTTATTTAATTAATTAGGTGATTTAAGCAATATATAGTAAAACTATTCATAAAAATCTACAAAATTTACAGTAGCTATCTCATGCTGCATGTAGACTACCATAAAAATTTCAAAGCCATTGGGCAAACATAACTTGCTGTATCCAAAATAACAGATGACATGTCTAATTTGAGCATAATTAGGAAACCCCAATGAAAAGTGTCAAGCAACAGATTTCACATTTTTCCTAGCATCATTCTAGCATAAGAACCTTACTCACCAAATTTTACCTATACTGGATCTATAGAAAAATTATGAAACTTCACACAAGATCCATCCATTAATAAAAGGAAATTCTATAACTCAAAAACTACACATGCACTAGCTCTGAAATTTTAACCAGAGCTTCTACTAAGCAAAAATAGATTACCCACAAAATTTCATAATTTTTGGACCACAGCAACTCAAGATAAAATTCAAACAAGTTTGCATGCATCTAAAAACACATTTCAAAGTCCTATTTAATTCATCCAAAATTTCTAAAACATGTGCTCAAATAATATTTTTATTAAATACTAGACATTACTAGGAACTCAACAAAATTAGAACCATAACATTTGGATCTACCAAACTTGAGTTACACATTTTTGAATCTATCCACAAATCTGTGAAAAACAGTTAAACAAACAAAATGGAAAAACCTAACCAGCTACTGGGCCGGCCCGCACAGATCCGGCGGCCCGTGACACACGCGCTGGCATGGCCCAACGCGACGCGGCCCACGCTGGGCTCCCACCTCAGCCACGACGGCTGACAAGAGGGGCCCGCGCGTCAGCGAGGGAAACAGGGGAGAAGAACAGGGCGACGGCGAAGCTCAACGCCGGTGACTTCTCCGGCGAACCCGACGGTGCTACGGCGTTCACCACAACAGTGCGCATCTAATGGTACCATCTATTGCAGGGATTACAGTAGCTAGAGGGGGTAGCGACGGACACGGCGGCGCACGGCCGTGGCTTGGCTGGCTCCGGTGAAGCGACGGCATCTCGACCCTAATGGCCGGCTCTCCAAGCATCAGGAACGCATGCAGAAGCTAGCGCAAAGGAGAGAAGGGGCGGCAATGGTGCGAGGACAGCTGGCCGCATGGAGCGCCAACTCCGGCGAACCCACCATGGCTGCGGTGGGGAAACCGGCGAATACGCCCTTACCGAGGCACAATCGACTCGACGGTGAGGTGGAGATGGTAAAGGGGATCACGGCGAAGCTCTAGGTGAACGGAGCAACGCGTTTTTGCAACGGCGTGGAAGCTAGGCGAAGGCGAAGGTGCGGCTGGCAATGGCGAACGACTGTGACTCTATTGCAGCGCGCGGTGGGAGGCGAAGAATGCAAAAATGGAATGGCGACTCGGTCAGGCAGGCGCTGGGGTGCTTCATGACACGGCTGGCCGTGCCAGGGCGTCCACGACGCGTGGCCTACGTGCTCAGGTGAGCGGCGACGGGTGGCGCCACGCGGCGTCAGTTTTTTGAATCGGTCGGCCACAACGTTCACTGAACGTTTTCTGAAAAACATGATTCAGTGCAAATGCCGACGCCTGACAGCGCGACTTGACGGTGCTTGTTCTCTTAAACCATGGCGAGTTAGTGGAAGAAATGAACATGAAAGTTGTAGACCTATCTTCCCTCTACAACTTCCTTTCAATGACAATCATCTAATTCGCCATGGATCCGAAGTTACATCAAGCCCAAGATGGCTCAATCAAACTAGAATTGTATTAAGGACTTAGAAAAATTTTCAAATGTTGAATCCACCTTCAATACTGACTTGTGGGCCATGTTTGAGCATGTTCCACACATTTTCATGAGTTGGTCATAAAACAACTTTTGTTCCTTAATAAATTACCTACAACTTTTGTAAAGAGTGTACAGCCATGCAAAGTTTCTAAGTTGGACTTTTGAATCAGTCAAATAGTGACACTCCAAGGGTTAATTCAAGTCAAACCTCCACTTGAGGGCATTTTGGTCATTTTGATCTACATGAACAATGTCTCAATAAGTAACCTAAGTGTAGTTAAGGTGTAATAGACCATGATCAACCATTTTACAAAAATTGTTATACCACTTCTAATGATCACATGTGATACAGAAATTAAAACAAGCAATTCATTCATATGTTTCAGTACAACGTTTCACATGTTGCATGACCTTGTTGTTATCCTATACTTGTCACATTACTACCATGTTGCCATGCTTCAAGGGATGAGAAATTCATGTTGCATTCATATGTTGCACCACTACCACTCTAAGCAATCAAGCATGAAACACATACAATTTAAAACATTGCATATGTATGTTTCAATGATAATGGCATGATGACATGGATAATGCACATGTTTATGAAGTGACATGCAATTTAGTGGAAGCCTAAACACCTAGGGTGTTACAACAGTCCCCGAGCAGCTGGTCAAGAAGAGAGCCAAGCCAAGTACAAGTGCGTCGAGCACTAACCCTGCTGAGGGAGATACTTCGATGCCAAGTGGACCAGACCAAGCCAAGGAGCAGCAGCCAGAGGTGGCACAGAGCACGCTTGCTGATGCCACGGCTTGTGGGAAAGCCATAGTGGTCACAGAGACTACAAACTCTAGACCAGCGCCGCTTCCTAAACAAGAGGCCAAAGAGGACGAAGTAGAAGAGCTCCTTGGCCGTCCCCAAGACAAACGACAACATGTATATGTGTCATGCTGGTGGAACGACCAGTGGGTTATGCATGAGGAAATCCCAGAGGTCAAAGAGACCCTAAAAGTTAAACGAGCGGCAAAACGTCTGGTGATGGAAGTCTAGATATGTTTGACTTGACCACTTGATCCTATTATTCAATCGAACTGTCTGACTTAGCTTGTTTACATGCAGGACTTGATGAAGACCGCAAAGTACCAAAAAAAGTGCTTTGACCAAATTGAGGGGATCACGGCAACCAATAGAGAACTGATGGCCAAGGTGGAATGCTTGCGCCACCAACTTGAAGCCACCGACCAGGAGAGGATGGAGCAAGAGGCACAAAACCAGAACTTGGTCATCCAGCTCAGTAACAAAGAGCAGGAAAAAACAAGTAAGTTGTCATTTTATCACAGCAAGTGCATGACACGTGTTGTTGCATTGTTGGTAGTGACAACTGTAGTGTAGGCTTAGAAGTTGAAGTAGTCTGTCTCTAAGAGGAGAATAGCTGTGTGGCCACAGAGTGTGGTCGCCTAAAGGAGGACAATGAGAAACTGGCGCGCGACCAGTCTCAACTCCAGGACCGCACAACTAAGATGAAGGAGGAACTGAAAAGTAAGTGTTCTAGACCACCTTGCTCATTCTATTGTCCACCTTATCTTGTCATGCCGTTACATTTTGATGTCTTGTACGGTTTGTAGTTTTAAAAGTCAATGCCAAGAAATACCTAGAAGCCGTGATGAAAGATCATGATGGCTAGAAGGCGCGATGCCTAGAGACCACCGAGGATCAGGACACATGGAAGAACCGATGCTAGGAAGTGGCAACTGGCATTTTTCCTATCCTTGACCTTATCGACCCAGCGCTGATAGAGGAAGTGCCAAGGACACCGTAGCTCAGACTGGTCAAGAGATGCCGAAAGGCATGGGGATGGTTCCAAGAGTTCATGAAGGAGGCGGGTGAGTACACAGGTGCACATGTGCTAAGCATGGTGCGTGCCCACTACCCCCTGATCAATCTCAAGCGCTTGGAGGCTGGGTACCCGAAGGAGGTAGACCGAGACAAGGCTGAAGAGCTTCGGATGACCTAGCTGGACCTGTCATCAAAGATAATTGGCAACATTAACCTATGTAGAGGTGGGACAGCACCTGTATAGGGTACGCCATCGACAAGTTAGCTGGAAATGCCATCAGTTGCGAGCCAACCGACGAAGCCTGCGGTCTCGACCAGCCAGGCATCGGCGGGGCCATCCTCTTCAGCTCGACCAGTACAAGATTCCTCGAGACTCAAGTAGGATATCGGAAGCAGTGAGCAGTGTGTGTCGCGTGCCCTGACCAGCCAATAGAATAGGCTAGAGCTGTAGAAGAAGGACATAGTTGTGTTATTGTAAACTTGGGCCTCTTCAGGCAAGCTTGTAATAACGTAACTGTATATCATCATAAGCTTGTTTGCTTTGTATAAAACGTATTTAAGCTTGAAACTCATGTTGGTGTAACTAAGTGAGAACATGTTAATGTTCTGTTTAGTTGTACCATTTTACTCGACACGTCATCCCGAAAAGTTTGTGCGGCCCTAGTTTGCCATGTGGTCGGAGTGTGAGGTGTGTGACCTGTGCACATGTAGACGTGGACAAGTCAAACCAGGGGGGACCTGCCGATCACCCGTAGCGTAGAGAGTGGATCCCATGCACGCGTTGGGAGGAACCGGAGACAGGGCCTGCTCCGAAAACCATAGAAGGAATGGTGGTCGGCTTTTACTGGCTAAGTTAGAATAACCATAAAATTCAAAGTGACACATTAAAGTGGTCGGAGAAATCATAATAGCTTTATTGAAGTAAATCAAAAGTACAAGAGGAGTACATATCTCAATAGTTAAGCATAGAAATGTCTAAGCTTGTCGATATGCCATGAATTTGGTATGTCCATACCATCCAGGTGAGCTAACTTGTAAGACGTTGGTCGTGTGACTTCCTTGATCATGAAGGGCCCCTCCCATGGGGTTGCGAGTTTATGGACACCAGCCTGATTCGTCTTCCACTTCAGGACCAGGTCCCCGACCACGAAGAACTACTCTTTAACGTTCTTATTGTAGTACCTACGCAAAACAACAAGGAATTTAGCTGTACGTACACAAGAATCGAGCCGCTTCTCTTCTGCACTATTCACTTCTAGCTCCCGTACTTCATTGACCTTGCCTTCATCGAAGTTCTCTACCCATGCTGATCTGAAAGCTATATCTACTAGGAGGACTGCCTCAGCACCGTAAACCATAAAGTATGGTGAGACGCTAGTATTACGACTGGGCTGAGTTCTGAGGCCCCAGACCACGGCTGGCAACTCTTTGAGCCATCTTCTAGGAGCTTTGTCATTTTCTCTGTACATCCTCTTCTTCAATGCATCCAAGATCATGCCATTTGCCCGCTCGACTTGTCCATTAGCTCTAGGGTGCACCACCAAGACATATTTTACTACTATGCTCCTTTTATCGCAGAAGTCCCAAAAAGCGTTCCAGGTGAACTGAGTACCCAGATCAGTGATGATGCTGTTGGGTATGCCGAAAAGGTGGATGACCTAGTCGAGAAACGTGATAGCCTTTTCTGAGGATGCTTGTACCAGAGGCATGTATTCTATCCACTTAGAAAATTTGTCGATCAGGACAAAGATGCATGTAAATTTCCTAGGAGCCGGTTTGAAGGGCCCGATCATATCCAATCCCCAACATGCGAAGGGCTAAGAGGCTGGTATTGTCTGGATCTCATGTGCTGGTACATGGATTCTCTTAGCGAAGAACTGACAACCCTCACAGTGGCGGACTAGCTTCTCTACGTCGGCTACCGCTGATGGCCAATAGAACCCTACTCAGAAAGCCTTACCGACCAGCGTTCTTGAGGCCGCAGGTTGCCATAGGAGCTAGAGTGGATTTGGTCCTGGAGATGTTCGCCATCCTCCTAGGTTATACACTTCATCAAGATTTCCTCCTTTGCGTTCTTGCGCCATAACTTGCCATCGATGAGCAGGTACTGTTTACTGCGACGCATCAAGCGCTCATTTTCTGTTCGATCAGTATAACTGCTGCCATCTGTTAGGTACCTAATGAAAGGTATTCTCCAGTCGAGCTCATGAGTGGTCGGAGGCGGCTCGGTGGTGCTCGACGCCGGAACCGTAGCCACCAATTGCTGGTCTGGAGGCTTGTCTACCGTGGAATCTTCCTCTTCGACGGAAGGCGTGAGCAGGTCTTGGACGAATACGCCATGTGGGACTTTGGCTTGGGATGATCCTAACTTTGACAACGCATCCTCTGCTTGATTTTTGTCCTAGACCACATGTATGTCTCGATGCCATAGAACCTGCCTTCTAGCTTTCTGATTGATTTGCAGTATGCATCCATCTTTTTGCTGGTCATGTCCCAGTCCTTGTTGAGTTGGTTGATGACCAGAGCCGAGTCTCCATAGACATAGAGATGTTTAACACCGAGCTCAACCGCAATGCGCAAACCATGTAGGCATGCTTCATACTCGGCGGCATTATTAGATGCTGTGAAATAAATCCTGAGAATGTACTAGAGCTGCTCCTTGGATGGTGACACAAAAAGGACTCCTGCCCCCACACCGTCAATGTTGAGAGAGCCATCAAAGTACATCGTCCAATACTCATCGGACCCCAGAGAGGCAGGCATGCTTAAGTCTGTCCACTCGACGATGAAATCGATGAGTGCCTGAGACTTGATTGTAGTATGGCTTGCAAATTCTAAGGAGAAGGGGCATAGCTCCATTGCCCATTTGACGATGCACCCGTTCGCATCCTTGTTGCTAATGATATCTCGCAGAGGGTACTCAGTCATGACCACCACATGATATCCATCGAAGTAATGTTTCAACTTTCGGGATGTTATCAGTATGGCGTAGATCAACTTCTAGATCTATGGGTACCTGGTCTTGGACTCATTGAGTACCTCACTGATGAAATAGATTGGTCGCTGTACCTTGTAGACGTGGCCAGACTCGTCGTGCTCGACCACCATGGCCGTGGAGACCACTCGATTAGTAGCCGCAATGTAAAGCAGGAGTGTTTCGTCTTCTCTAGGAGCAGTGAGGACCAGAGGTGATGTAAGGTATTGTTTCAGCTGTGTGAAGGCAGTGTCTGCTTCCTCCGACCACTCAAACTTTTCGGATGCTTTGAGCAGTTTAAAGAATGGTAATCCTTTTTCGCCTAATCTTGATATGAAACGGCTGAGGGTGGCCATGCATCTAGTAAGCTTCTGAACATCCTTCACCTTTTTAGGTGGCTTCATGTCCAAGACAGCTTTGACTTTCTCCAGGTTAGGGCGTATGCCGTCGTAACTGATGACATGGCCAAGCAGTATGCCAGAAGGAACACCGAAGATGCACTTCTTTGGATTTAATTTCCACTGGAATGTGTTAAGGGCTGCAAAGGTGCGTTCCAGGTTGTCAACAAGGGTATGTGCTTCCTTGGTTTTGACAACTATATCATCAACATAAGCTTCGATGAGGTCGTCTTTTATCTCTTCTTTGAGGCAAGCCTATATAGCGCATTGGTAGGTAGCCCTAGCGTTCTTGAGCCCGAACGACATGGTCATGTAGCAGTAGGCGCCGAAAGGCGTAATAAAAGATGTCTTGATCTGGTCGTCCTTTTTGAAAGCGATCTGGTGATAACCAGAGTAGCAATTGAGAAAGGATAGCTGCTCGCAACCGGTGGTTGAATCTACGACCTTGTCTATGCGAGGTAAACCGAAGGGGTCCTTAGGGTAGTGTTTGTTGAGATCAGTGTAATCAACGCACATTCTCCATTCATTATTCTTTCTGCGTACAAGAACCAGGTTGGCTAACCACTCTGGATGATACACTTCTTTGATAAATCCGGCTGTCAAAAGCCGTATAACTTCTACCCTAATCACCTCCTTTTTGTCGCGAGCGAACCGTCGTAGCTTCTACTTGATAGGTTTGGCCTTGCCATTGACATTCAAGGAGTGCTCGATCAAGTTCTGAGGTACACCAGGCATGTCAGTAGGTTTCCATGCGAACACATCCACGTTGCTCCTCAAGAACCTGACGAGCGTGTCTTCCTATTTGGGATCTAGGTTGGCCCCGATAAGGGCCGTTTTGCTAGGATCACCATCGACCAGCTAGATCACCTTGTGCTCCTTGGACTTGATGTTCTTGCATGGAGCCTCGAGCTCTGGGATCTCTAGGTGGTCGGCGGAGGTCTTCTTGGCGTCGAGAATGGTCTCGGCTATGCG
This sequence comes from Miscanthus floridulus, assembly GCF_019320115.1. Classification (NCBI taxonomy): domain Eukaryota; kingdom Viridiplantae; phylum Streptophyta; class Magnoliopsida; order Poales; family Poaceae; genus Miscanthus; species Miscanthus floridulus. Next base: position 94,479,616 of record NC_089580.1, on the reverse strand, counting down.
AATAGAGAGGTCATGAGCCTCTGCTATTTTGAAGCTGTCGTCCTCACAAGTATAAGCTGCGTATACGTTGCCCCTAAGGGTTAGAACTTCTTTCTTAGTAGGCATCTTGAGCACCAGATACTTGTAATGAGGTATGGCCATGAACTTGGTGAGCGACGATCGACCAAGAATAGCATGGTAGGTGCCATCGAAGTCAGCGACCACGAAGTTGACGTAGTCGGTGCGGAAGTGGTCCGGGGTCCCAAATTGCATAAGTAGCATGATCTGCCCGAGAGGTGTAGAGCTCTGTCCGGGGAGAACACCCCAGAACTGTGCCTCATACAGCTTGAGATCTGCCTGGGTTATCTTCAGGGTAGGTAGACTATTCTTGAATAGTATATCGATGGAGCTGCCACCGTCGATCAGCACTCTGTCGAACTAAACCTTGTTGATGCAAGGATCGAGGACTAGGGGAAAATGTTCTGGCTCAGGTCTTGCGGCCCATTGGTCCTTTCTGCTGAAGGAGATCTCACGGTGAGACCATGGAGGGAGCCGTGGATCGGCGATGAGGTTATCGGTGTTGGCCATGTTCAAGCAAGCGCGGGCGAGTAGCTTGCGTTCTCTTTTGGTCTCGATGGACACTTTGCCTCTGATGATGGTGTGGACGCGATCGGTTGGCTTGACATACTTGTGATGGGGATCTGTGTCTTCATCGTCGTTGTCCTCGTTGTGCTGTTCCCTACGTCGTTAGGCTTGTCGGATGTATCCGGAGCCTGTTGATGCATGTAGATAGACTTGAGAACGTGGCAATTCTCCATAGTATGGTTTGACTTGGGATGGAGCTGGCAGGGCCCTTTCAATGCTTTGGCATAGTCATCTTCATAGTTATGACGTCCGCCACCTTTTTTAACGGTATTGACCTCGCCATCGTCTTCCCGAGCATGCTTGCCCCTGTAATCGTCACAACGGTTACGCCGCTGATTACGTTGGTCGTGGTGGTCACGGGAGTCGTTGCGCTGGTTGCAGCGATCAAAATTGTTGTTCCGACCACGGTTGTTGCGGTTGTCATTGTGGTGTGGGGGGTGGTCAGAGCGTGGAACCCTTGCTGCTTCTTCGATAATTATCTTTTTAGCGTCGTTGGCGTCCGCATATTTCTTAGCAGTGGCCAGGAGCGCTATGACTGATTCAGGCCTCTTGCACAGGAGCTTGTCCCTTAGGGCATCGTGGAAGCGGAGGCCAGTGATGAAAGCCTCGATTGCCTCATTGTCGGAGATTGATGGGACCTTGATGCACATTTCTGAGAAACACCGGACGTACTCGCGTAGTGGCTCATCTTTTTGATCTCAAATTTGTTGTAGATCATATTTGTTGCTGGGTTGCTCGCAAGTAGCAATGAAGTTGTCGATGAAGGCTTGCTTGAGCTCTTGCCAAGAATCAAAGTAGTTCACCAGCAAGCTGACCAGCCATTGGTGACCTACATGGCCAACAGCGATTGGGAAGTAGTTAGACATGACATGTTCATCAGCCATGGCTGATCTGCACGCAGTTTCGTAGAGCATAACCCATAATTCGGGGTTCTCCTTGCTGTCGTACTTCTGAAGTTTCTCGAGCTTGAAGTTCTTGGGTCATATGACTTGGTGAAGGTGTGGAGTAAACTGCTTCAAACCCGGTGGGCCGTGGACAGTGTCATATTCCATACGGCGATAGCTTTCGTGGGATGCATGATCATTGGCTCTCTAGTTGATGCAAGCGCATAGATCATGTCCTCCGAGGTAATGGCGGAGATCGTTATTGCCATCATGGCGATCTCAATTGCCATCTAGATTAGCCCTGCGATCATGGTTATCGTAGCGGTTATCACGGTTGTCTCGGTGGTTATCGTCCTGGACGTCGTGGCGGTTGCCATCCCAACAGCGGTTGTCATCCTGACCACCATCATGGCCACCGTTTCTGCCTTGATGGTTGTTTGATGGGTCGTTGTTGCACGAGCCACGTTGGTTGAGTGGCTGTGAGCGACTTGAGTACTGGCGGCTGTGGCTTGACTCGACTGAGACGGATGGAGCCCGGGCTTGATTTACAATCTTTGCGGTCTGGGCCATAGCAGCCGTCAGATAGGCTTGTATTTCGTCACGCACTGCTTGGGTTTCCAGGGTATTGGGTAGCCGTTGCATCATCGCCATAGCAACGGCTACGTTGGTGCTTGGAGTCCTGAAGACCTGCTTGTCCCCCACCCTACCGAAAGCATTGTCGAGGTCGCATGGCTGGACCCTTATGCGTCGTGCCTCCTCTTCTGCTTCAGCTTCGATTTGCCAGCGATTAAACCGGTTAATATTGCACGCCTCGCGTGCAATCCTTTCTTGTTCTGTTTCGCCAACTGCTGGCGGTTCGTCATTGCTGACAACATTGATCAAATCCCCTCGCCTTGGCGGGAAAGACGGGAATTGTGGGAACCCCAGGGCGTGGTCTGGGATATCTAGATCGTATTCGACGCCTTCATCATCGTGATGCTGGAGCTCGATGTGGACGGAGGCATTAGATGCGATGCCAGACGAGGAGCTAGAGTCACCCTCTTGGATCATGTGGATGGATCCTTCTTGATGATCCTCAATTCGGATCATGTTGACGAAGTTGCGTGGCTTCGGCCGAGGTCGATGTACAAGACATAGATATGAACAGCGCTATACATTATACGCATAGTTGGAGGCAGCATTTCGCAGGCCATAGGGCTAGGCCTAGTAGTTCTCCGTCGAGGCTTTGTACTCAGAGAGCCAGAGTCCCGTCGTGGAGGCTAGCCGGCGACGAGCGGAGCGCCCTTCAGGAGTAGATATAACCACGAGATCTGTACCAAGTCATGTAGGACGACTGGCCTAAGTGGGTCGAGTAGATCTGTTGTGGGGAGCGGTTATCTGTTCAACTGGTCGACTTTGAATTGCACTTACCAGAGCTAGGGTTTCGGCGAGTTTGGTGCCGACCCGATCGATGGAGTCGAGCAGGTCGGTGTTGTCGATCTGCTTCCCTTTGTAGCGGGGAAGCAGACGATGAGTGATCGGCGTGGCTGAAGATGATGCAGGCATGGTCGAAGCCAGATGTACCGTGGTCGGAGCTCGATCCATCATGGTTGGAGCCGTATCCACCTTGGTCGGAGCCGTAGCCGATGTAGGTGAAGTAGTGGTCAGCGCAGACTGAATCCACGCCTCCTCCATGGTCATGGCGATGAAGTCGTCGGAGCCGGTGGTCCAGGTGATCTGGCCGGCGGTAAACGTGAGGCCGTTCGGCGTAGCCATGGAGCCGGAGATGATGACCATCTTGTTTGCTTGGAGAGCAGTACGCACACCCCCTACCTGGCACGCCACTGTCAACGAAATATGGTCGGCAGTCTACCTAGGGGTATGCCCAAGGTAGTAGATTGTCGGTAGACAGATGCACAAGCCACAAACAAGACGGTGACGCAAGACAGACACGAGGTTTTATCCAGGTTCGGCCGCCAGGAAGGCGTAATACCTACGTCCTGCATCTGATTGTATTGCTGTATGTCAATGGGTGATGATTTTTAGAGGGGTTCCATGCCCGCCTTATATAGTCCGGGGGGCAGGGTTATAGATCTAGAAACTAATCCTAGTCAGTTACAATTGCTATAGGTGACCGGATAAGGATTCCTATTCTAACCGACCAAGATCTTGCTTGATCGCCAAATCTGCCTTAACTCCTTGCGCGGGACTCCGAACAGGTTGGCTGAGCCGTGCATCGTCTTTTGGTGGACCAGACCCACTGATCCGGACCGGCCCAATCTTAGCCGTAAGGGTATAGGGGTTAATACCCCCACAACTACATAACATGGATATTGTAACATATTCTTGTAACACATTGGTCAGTGTGTTACAAAAACTATTCATTTGAACACAACAATAGTGTTACAAATGAACGTTGAAACACATAGCAGTTCATTTACAAAAATGTGTTACAGGGAACGATTATAGTAACACAAAATTAATGTTACAGGTAAAGTGTTATAAAGATGGTGGCATATTGTAACAGATAACTGGAACATGTAAAATGTGCAACAATTGCATATCCTATAGTAACACAAAACTATGTTATAGATAAAGTGTCACAAGTGAAAACATATACGATATAGCTTCCAAGTCATAGGAAACAATGACGAAACACTAAATGTCGCTCCCGGTTTATAAGAAGTTATCTCAAGGTTCTCACATGTTACGGGGGAGACGGCAGTAGCGAGTAGGTGATCAAGAAGGTCGTGTGGCTATCGGCAACAAACCTCAAGTCAAGTCACACTAGATGTGTGCCATCGTTGTGCCATAGGATAAGGCTTGGTTGTTCTCTGTTGAGCTAAGATAATGTAGATGGAGTATGATAATGAGAGGAACAAGTACACCACATAGGGTACCTAACAGAGCTACCATGGTACAAACATAGTAGTGCAAAAGATCATGTTGCTTTGTAACCATTGCTATGCCAGGACTCATAGGCAACACCTAAGGGCACCATGTTTAGCTCAAGTAGATTTTGCTTTTGTCGATGTTTTCATCTTGAGGATACATTGTTTTGGATGGACAACTTAATTGTAGGAGTCAAGCTTGTAATCTTGGCTTGACACAATCCACTATAACTGCCTCGGGATACTAACTAAAACATGGTTGGCCTTCAGGAGGCATTTTAGAATAAGACACTAACAAAAGACAAATGACTAGAGGAAGGTTTCTAAAACCACCTAGAAAATGTTGTAAGGGAAAAGCATTTAAAAAAAGCCTAGGAACAATACTTGAGGTAATATTTTCACTTGTAAAAAATCCTTAACAAAGTATAAAGCAATTTAGAAAGGTCTCCATCATGTTTTTGAGTGATTTCTAGAATAGCATGAATCAAATCATCTAAATTCGTAGTCATCGCAATGATTTTACAATTAAATCTGAATACACAATGCATTCAACAATACAAAACACCCATGCATCTTTCCAACTGTAGGGGACCGTGACGTCTAAGAGGGGGGGAGTGAATTAGGCAACTTAAAAATCTACTTCTTAAACTATGGCCTCTTTTTCTAACCCTAGCAAAACCTATGCAATAGATAAACTATCTAAATGTGCAAATAAGGTTTTGCTAGTGTGTTGCTATCTCTACCGCAAAATGAGTAATACAATCAATGTAAATGCGGAAGCTAAAGAGCAAGGTAGAGATATGCAAACTCCCGTCGATGACTCCGGTATTTTTACCGAGGTATCGAGAAGCACGCAAACTTCCCCCTAGTCCTCGTTGGAGCCCCTCGCAAGGAATCCCTCACAAAGGTCAAACTCCCGGACGGGTAACTCCATGGATAGCCTCGAGCCTTCCCCACGTGCAAGTGGGTCTCCGATGTGCCTTTCGACAAGGCTCTCCTGGATGCTCCCCGTCATCTTCACTATCAAGCTTCCAGTCGAAACACCGCGGGCCTTGTTCCCTCCGGTACACTGTGGCGGCCACACCACAACCACGGTTGGTGTGATCTCACAAAACTACAAGCCCCTACGATGTACAACAATGGTGCGTGCAAGCACCAAGTAGTAAGAGGTATGCAAACCTCACTAAACACTAGGCCTAAACCTAGAGCAAGCGCATAAGCGGTGGTCTAATCAACCTAAGCACTTCGCAAAGTACCTACGCTAATCACCTAATGAATCACTAAGCACTATGCAAGTGGAGATCACTAAAATGGTGTATCAACACCCTTGATATATTTTCTTAGCTCCACACACCTCATTTGACCGGTTAGGGGTTGTATTTATAAACCCCACTGAGAAAGTAGCCGTTGGGGACAAAATCTCGCTTTTTTGCTACTGACCGGACGCTAATCACGTCCTGACCGGACGCGTCCGGTTGTCCCGACCGTTAGAGCCACGATCAACTGATCGGACACTGCCAGCGTCCGGTCACATGCCACCGGACGCGTCCGGTCGCATTTTCGCCGCTCTGGAACCTCTCTGTACTCGACTGCACTCTGCTGTCCTGCGTCCGGTCGATCTGTCACCAGCGTCCAGTCCAGCGTCCGGTCACTGCTGCTGCCGAGCCTCTTGATCGGGGCGTCCAGTCACTGTGCTACCAGCGTCCAGTCCAACGTCCGGTCACTTCTGTGAGCTCGTTTCTTTACATTCTTGTGTATGGCTTGGTTCCTATCTTCATGCTTGGACTTTGCTTGATATTTTAGGTCTTCTCTTGTGCTTCTAAGGTCTTGCTTATGGTGTTGATCATCGGATCATCACGTTGCCTTCGTCCAAGTCACATCTTGCACCCTATTAAACTACAAAACAATTACTTGCAAATTCATTAGTCCAATTTAGTTGTGTTGGTCATCAAACACCAAAATCCAAAGTAAATGGACCTAGGATCCATTTTCCTTACACCAACTTTATGACAAGGCATCCATCCTGCTCTGGTGCATGAACAAGGTAATTAACTAGGGATGCCTTAGAAACATTAGTAACCTGCGATGCGAGAAATGAAAAATATTATAAGAACGTTGCTATACTATATTTGGTAAAATTAAGGATCTTAAAGAAGACAATTTCAATATATGTTGCTCTAGATTTTTTTAAATAACAACCTAAATTTACATGCAACAACTAAGCTGAACTGAATTTAAAGTTTGCACCAAGCGACAACTTTATGCCCTGATGTCTCTCTTATCCAGCCGTAAGCCTATTTAAACTTAGGAAAAAATCATGGACCGATTATAATTGCAAGAATCAAGGCTATAAATGTTCAAACTTTTTTTGCACAAGGTATGATTAATAAGATTCATATAAGGTCAATGCTTTATTTTCAAAAAAGAATATGACTACAAATTTCAAAAGAAAAACAATATGTCTACAAATCATCAAAATTCTTAGGGAGTAAAGATGGTCAAAGGGTTCGATGACACCTGCTGACATTAGTGTAATTAAGCTTGCTGACCTAACATTTAAGAAAACATAAATACACAGATGTAAACAACACATACAAAGAAGTACACTAATCAGCTTAATACTAGTTTAGTTCTTCGGAAGAGATATTACAGCCAATTGTATAAGGACTGCATTGGGAATTGAAAGATATTGTCACAGAACTTTTCTATCTAAACTAGGCACCAACATACTCACTTTAGCACTAAAACCATGAGATGGCCACTCCACACACATGAGAAATATATCTCAAATTGTGCCCTCAGGGTACGAATTGCTTAAAAAATTGGCATATACTATTACAAAATTACAAAGGAGGTATCAATGTTCAAAGGATAATACAACTAAGTATCAGCTTATTACTTCAAGAAGTTGTCAAGCTTAGTTATTAAAGCGATAAGCTGCTCATGGAAAAGAAGAAAAAGTTAAACCCCAATGTGACCAATTCATAACTGAAATGGTAACTCCCATAAAAAATTTAGTGACGCATTTCAAAATCTAAACAAAATCAATTCTGAAACACTACTAATTAATGCATTGTGGGTATGCAGAAGAACCAACCAACCTTAAGTCATGGGAAGAAGTCATGACAGAAATACTAAGGCCCTCAAATTATGAAATAGCGATGTTGTCGACATGAAAATAGTACTCTCAAACAAGATTAGTAATGAATTTGCATATCTCAAACAGGGTCTTAAGACATTGCTTTCTCCCTAGTACATTATTAGTAGGATGGAGAATTAGAAGTTAATAGCAGGAGCAAGTCTAATTAAGAAACACCTACTCCAACTACCATCTATCATGCATGATCCCCACATTGTAAAACATGGTTCAATTGCATACAAGCACATTATATGCCATATTGTTTTTTGAATTCACTTAGTTTTGGGGTCAAATTGGGTGTATCCATGTTTTCACGTTATGCAAACAAAAAAATAAGAATGATCCTAGATCATGGAATTTGAGCCATGGACCTTCCTCTTTTTTTTGAGATGACCTAACCATGCAAGAAAACCCATACTAACCACTTTTGAACGATTTGTATCTCCTATTCCAAGAGGAAATAAGTTATTCCATTTTTGTGTAAGAATGTTTTCATATACATACACGCGTGTGTTGCACGTACATATCTACTAGTTGAATCGAACTCACAAACAAAACAGAATTAGAATGCATGGACCCGGCATATGCCTACGGAAGATTGTACAGTAAACATAATAGATATAAAGAAACTGCAGAACAAATAAACAAACAGACCTCCACAATCAAGTATTGGCTCAACGAATCAATCCTATCACACTCGTCGCCCGTCGGCACCACTGGCTCCAAAAAGGACGAGAGGCTGAGTTCCCAACCGCATCGCTGATGCCATGGATCGGAGCCACCTCCTCTGAAGCCGATGATGTCGTCATGGACTCATGGTTGCCGTTGTCTCCTCGGGCAGGCGCTTATGGCCTCGATAGGCACTCGACAGGGTTGTACATCCATGTGGCCATGCCGTAACCTCAGCTTCTAATCTCCTATGCGCTGCCCAGACTCGCGGCAGATCGGGTCTCGGAGCGGTTAGTTTGTTTGAGAGGTCAACAAGATTTGGAAAAGGATTGGATCATTGGAACGAGGGGTTGCTGGGCATGGGTGTAATGATCGGAAGCGCGCGTAGGGTTGCCGCCTTGCCCGATTTTTTATTGGGGGGACGGTGACGCGGGTTCTTTTTTTTTTCTCATTCAGATGGATTCTTTTTTGTTTTTTATTTAAAAAAAAGAGATACATATAAGATCCATACAAGATCGGCAATGCAAGTTTAAAAAAGAAAAAGATCGGCAATGCAAGCTGGGTCTACACGTCAGCCTCATTGACTTGTACACACGCACAAAACAGGCCAAACTCATCCACCCAGAGTAGTAACAACTCAAACACGTAGATGGCGCAGGATAAAATAATTCTACTAGTTCAACACAATCTGAAGATGATTTTACTTAGCGCTGTAGCTTAGAATATGATTCTTTGTGGGATGGAGGTAGTACTGCTATATTACACGGTCGATCTCTAAAATATTTTGTGATTTTAGTCTCTGGTTGCTAAACTATGAAATTGCATATTTTCCTCACTAATGTATATAATGTAATATAAATATCAAAATTTGAGAATTCTGAAACGAAAATTTAGGACTCCAATTTTTCAAATAATAAAAAACTTCTCAGGTGCAAAATCATAGATTGCCATGACAACTACAACTTTGACATAGAACAAGTCAACATTCAATGTACATTGAAATTTCTAAATTTTAAATTTTAAAATCCTAGAAATAAGACAAACATTTGGGAATCTTAATGCTTTAAATAAAAAACTTGTTAAGTGCAAAGTTGCATATCGTATTGAGAAGTACAACTTTTTTATAGACCATGTTAAAATCCGAGGTCATTTGAAAATTGTAAATTTAAAATTTCACAATCTGAGAGCTTAAAATGAAATTTTGGGACTCTAAAAGGCTTCAAATAAAAATTTATCAACAACAAATTTGAAAGATCATGTCAAGCTCCACAATTTTTATATTGGTTGTGTCTCCATCCAGATAGTTTGAAAATTTCAAACATATGAACCCCAAAATCTAAGAATTTTGAAATATTTGGGACTCCAAATTTTTAAATTAAGAAATCGTCAATTACAAAGTCATAGATTGCGTTGAGAACTACAACTTTGGTAAAATATCCTGTCAACGGTCCTATGTATGTTGAAATTTCTAAATTTCTTAGAATTAAAACAAACATTTAGGAATATAAATGACTTTAAATTTGAAACTTGTTAACTACAAAGTTGCAAAATCATATTGAGAACTACAACTTTGGTGTAGGCCATGTTAACATTTGATGTTGTTTAAAAATTCTAAATTTTCAATTTCAAAATTTGAGAGCTTCAAATAATTTTTTGGGACTCTAAAAGGTCTCAAATAAAGAATTTATCAACTACGAAGTTATAGATCATCTCGAGCTCTACAACTTTTATATAGGGTGTGTCTGCATCCAAGATAATTTGAATATTTGATAATTTAAAGTCAGATAAAAAACTTCTCAAGTGCAACGTCATAGACCGCCTTGACAACTACAACTTTGGTAAAGGTCATGTCAATATTTGATGAAGTTTGAAAGTTTTGAATTTCAGAATCTTAGAATTTAAACAAACATTTAGCATTCTATATGACTTTAAATAGAAAAATTTATTAACATCAAAGTAATTCAACATCATATCGAGGTCAACAAATTTTATATAGTGTGTGTGTGTGTCCATTCAAAATAATTCGAAAATTTTAAAAATATGCATCTTAAATCTCATAATTCTAAAATGAATGTTGGGTCTGTACTTTTTAAAATAAAAATTCTCAACTGCAAAGTCATAGATTGGGTTGACAACTACAACTTTGGTATAGATCATGTCAGCATCCAATGGAGTTTGAATTTGTAAATTTTAAATTTCAAATCTTAGAACTAAAACAAACATTGAGGAATATAAATGAATTTAAATCAAAAAAATTGTTGACTACAAAGTTGTTGATCATATTGAGATCTACAACTTTTATGTGGACCATGTTAACATTTGATGTTGTTTAAAAATTTTAAATTCTGAGAGTTAAATTTTTTGTTTTGGGAGTTTAAAAGGTTTCGAATAAAAAATTATCAACTATGATGTTGTAGATCATGTTGAGTTCTACAATTTTATATAGGGTATGTCTCCATCAAAGATAATTTGAAAATTTCAAAAGTAATCCATTTGAGAATTTTGAAATGAATATTTATGACTCTAAATGTTTTGATAAAATAACTAAATCAAATAGACATTCGAACAATAATATGAATCTAAGCTTTTCAATCAGAATTTATATATGAGAATATTTGAATCTATATCCGCATTTGTCCTCAGATCCTTTCTCGTCAAGTCGTCCTCAACTCATGCCAAACATTAGTGTGGGTGTAAACCCGAATTATATTCTTGGCTACCAAGACAAATTTGAATTCAATTCACACTTGGTACAAATTCAATTCAACTCGATGTGATTATATATTATTATAAAATTCGACCTATACAAAGAAATTTAATTGCCAGATTCATAAATATTCAATAATATATTTATCAATCATTTTTGTTTGAAAATATAAGTTTTTTTACAAAATGAATATTTTCCTATGATTACAAATATTTTTTTCTAATTGATGGTTAAGATGACCTTGCTTTTTATTTGCTACTAGATATATGCCCGTGCATTGCACCGCGACCACAAGTTTTTATATTATTATAAGTTTTGACCTAGACAAATAAATTTAATTGCTAGATTCATAAATATTCAATAATATATTTATCAATCAATTTTTGGAAATATAAGTTTTTTTACAAAATGAATATTTTCCTATTATTAGAAATATTTTTTTCTAATCAACGGTTAAGATTACCTTACTTTTTATTTGCCATATCTACAAAAATCACTAGTGCCCGCCTAATCTTCTGACTCGCTTTCAGTTTGCCCGAAGAAATTGAGTTGGTTAACCTCTCCATCTCTGTCATTTTCTACCCACGCCGCCCCACCTCCCGATAGATCCAGGAGTCCTCCACATCATCTGCTGGCCTGCTGCACCCCGGCGCCATCAGAGCAAAGCCACCACCACCACAAGCATCGCGACAAGCATCGCGAAGGGCAGCATGCAGCCAGTGGGTAATTGTCACGCATCCCTTGGCAGAGAAGGGAGAACCACCGTCTCACGAAGGTCTGGGCGCTCCTCCCATATTCATTGATCTGGAAACAGTGTCATTGGTTATATATAGTTAGGTTTTGATTTCTCCCGTGACTTGGTGGGATTGCTCTCCTCCGCGCAGATTGACTTCTCCCAACATACCTTCAATTTGTTGAAGCATTGACGCTCTTTAATTCCCTTCCCTGTTCTAGCATGGCGGCGTCGTGCTGCTGTCTCGCGGCCTGGCACCTTTTCTGCATGCGACTTTGAGTTCCTGCGACCTACGGATCCTGCCATCCCGTTGAATGTCGGTTTTCTACCGGCAGATCAATCTACAAGCATCTCCAATTTGTAGAGCTAATTTTTGTGGAATTTTCGTTCTTCCTTTTTGGGTGCGATTTAGGGCGAATCTATTGAGGGTTTTTGATCGTAGGATATGTGACAAGATATCTTTGTCATCAATCGATTTGATCCCCTCACAGAAACCTTCAATTTGGGAGTTTGGTCAAGGTTTTCCCTTTTCTAAGGTTCCCAGAAACTGGAGATGAATTCTCAATCTTTAATTCTTTATTAGTGTTAGCGGTTAGAGTAGAACACCCATGAGATATGAGATAGTGGTGCCATGGTTTGGATTTCTTTTCCATCGGTCTTGATTTGGTTTGTTTGATGAGGTTTGAAGCAACTCTGCTTCAGTTGCATACTGTGCCATTTCTGAAAACGTCTTCTCCAGAAGATGAAATAGTTTACCTGCTCTTCCTTTCATTGCTCGCCATGCTATTTCCATCTTATCTTAGTTCCCTACAGATGTGCTCCATCCTAGCAGCGGCCACTCCAACATTCCAAGGAGTAGGACACGGACAGCTCATCTCAGTTGTATAGTGCTGCTGCATATAGCTGTCTAGGTGATTTATTTATATTTTTTTTCTCTTGGAAACACTTTTGTGGAGGGGGATTTAGAATTCAGCAGAGGAGAAAGAGGATTAAAAACATTGTAATTTTAGGTCACCGGAGGAGCTGAGCTATTGCACTTCGACAATTAGGTAAGCTGGTAGCAGTGCATCAGTAGCTTATCTGCTCATGGAGTTGCAGCTTTCATTTGCTCGCACAAGCAAGGGCAAAGTGCTAGCATTTTGTCATTCATGTTACAGAATACTCCGAGCAGCAGTTTAATATGCTTTTGTGAAATGTCCTATCATGATGCAGTGGATCCATCTTTTAATAATTTCTGCTTTCATGCTTTTAGTAATTATTTATTCAATACTTGCTAGCTTCTTAGGTTAGCTTTTTGGTGCATGGTTGAAATGGGATAAAACAAAGGGCAGACTTTTCACATTTTATTTATGACATTTGTTTCAGTTCTACTCAGTCTGTGTATACGACTTAGTGCTTGATTGTTTCACTAGTGTCATGGTATGTCCGCCCGTTTATTTAATTCAAGCTAACTCGACACTACTATATATAAAGTTAATTTTCAATCAAGCAAAACAATAATAGTGATTTTCCCTCCTAAATGTTAAGAAAAATAAATTATCATACATGTTAATTTTATATCTTATTTAATGTAAAGAACCTTTTGGACTATTTTTGTTCGTATATATGTGTCATGCTCTAGACCATCCTAAACCATATCACTTTACTTGTTCTCAAGCTCTAAGTTCAAATAACATTACAAATATGCATTTTAGTCAACAAATAACATTACAAATATGCACTTTAGACAAATTGTTACTATTCGGTTATACTTGATTCTTATTTGTGAATTATCCTATGCTTTATTCTTATTTTTCTATTGGTGCTATATTTTATTTAGATTGTGCTACCATGGCGGTGTTTAATTGGACCATAGATCTGGAATGTGATGGGAAAGCTGAAGGACATAAACATGTGCAAAGGGAAATGGATAGAGATGAGATATGCTTTTTCGACTTGATTGATCTGATCGAGGGTTTTGGGTACACATCAGTCGACTATCTATACTACAAGAGAAAAGATAGCTTGGTTGTAATACAACAAGATTCTGATGTGATAGAAATGCTCAACGAGTGTGAGAGTGAAAAGACGATTAATTTGTTTGTGACGAGACAGAGACTAGCCACTTTAATGCCTACCAAGTCCAACAAAGAACCATCCAAATCTAAACCAAAAAAATAAAGGTATTAGAATGAACATATAATTTACTTTTCTATGTATATTTGATTATTCAAGGACAACTATTCCAAGTCATGTTAGTTATCAATGATTTATTTTCATCCAAGATTAGCATATCCAACCCCACTGTGGTATGTGACTTAATAAATACAATCTTGATAGTCTAATACAAATATCTAGTTGTTTAATAAAAAGATTACATATTATTTATTATATTTACTATAAACACGTGTTCATGTCCCCAACATTTGTTTAGCTGGAAGAGGAGGTACAAAGAAAAAGAAAGGATTAAATGTAATGCATACTAAAGCACTATATGCTAACGAGGTTGAGCAGCATGATGATGAGAACCAGAACACATCAGGTACAAATGTAGTTAGATCAATCTCATTCATATGGATTGCATCTTAACCAATTACTATCACTGTCATTCTGTTTTTAATAGGTGATGGTGATGAAGTACTTGGTAAACGAAAGGGGACCGTTTTAACACATGTTTGGGATCTACTTGGAGGAGATCGGATAGTAGTAAGTTGTAATATGTTTGGACAACCCATTGGAAAAGAAGGTGGCCTTTTAGGACAATTTTTGGGCACCATAGGAAGAAATGGTGGTTACTGTCATGTTGGTGCCAAAGATTGGAGAGAAGTTAAGAAAAACGATGCAGAAAACCATAATTCAATTCATCCAGGTTAGCTAAATTTTACAAGACATAATGTTTTTATAAGATTAAGTATATATATGCTTGTTATCATGTCATGAAGTCAAATTCATTCATTAGTGACTTTCTTATTTTAGACAAAGTTCTTATATCCTCATTCATGTGAGAAATGGATATTGAAATCAATTGGAAGAGATTGGAGAAAATACAAGGCAACATTAAAAAAGACACTATTTAATCCAAAGAAGAAAAAGTCTGTTTTGAACAAGCGTTGTCTAGATGATATCGATGAAGATCAATGGAAGTCCCTAGTAAAATATTGGAAGTCTAGTGAAGGACAAGTAAGGCACCATTATTGACGCTATTTGGCTTTTTTTACTATCACTATCTATACCATTATTGATTTTTATATGTATAATGGTTCATTATCTATTAATTTACTTTTCTTGTAGACCCTAAGTGAGAAGGACAAAATAAGTTGTGAAATGAAGAAGACAACACATACAGCCGGTACAAAGAGTTATGCTCGTTGGTCCAAGGACATGGTGAGTCATCTTCTATTTAAAAAATTTATATATGATTCTTTTTACTTTTCCTTTACTGCTATTTTTCAGAGGCAAACTGATCCTGAAAAAATAGCCACATAGAGCAAAGGTTTACCTCGCAACTCACATGAAAAGGGGAAAAGGGATAAATGAACCAGTGGTATGCTACATGCACATGAGAATTTTTACAAATATAAAATTATTTCTATTTTCTAATGTGCGGATTTCTTGCTTGTAGGTTGAATTGGAAAATCTCCTAGACACACCGCCAGAATTAGCACAAAATAGTGAGGGAGGAGTTGCATGGGAAGGTGATGCATTACATCGGGTGTTGGGAGAAGAGAAAGTTGGACAAGCACACGACATGGGATTGCTTCTAGTTCCTAAACAAGTTTATGGTCGAAGAACACACCATTTAAGGACATTAATATAGTTTCACTAGATGGCTCATCATCTGATGTAGAGACTCACATGTTGAAGGAAATAAGGCAACTCAAAGAGCATTCTAGAATGCAAGACAAAGTTATTGAAGAACTAAAAAACAATCAATGGCACCATGAGAACCAAGAAGCAACAATGGTAACAATGTACATTTTAATTTGTAACTTCATATTGAAATGTGTTACTCAAACTTTATTTCTTTTCCAGGGAAATTGTACTAGGAGTGATCATTACAATTCTCAGAATCAAGCGGTGCTTTCTAAAAGAAAGGTATTTTCTCTATTTTCCATGTTTTCACCTAATTTAGTCTTTTCGCTTTAATATTGTTTCAATTTTTTAGAGAGTTCACTGTGTTGCACCCAACCAGAATAATGGATTCCTTGAACACAGGGATGAATTGGTAAAGTCACTTTCTTGTGAATTTAATACTATTTTATTCACAAAGGATTTTTTTATATTAACTCATGCTACTGTCTTTTTTCTCTTTACTAGAATAAAGAAACATGTGAGTCTAAATATAGTGATGATGATGGTCTACTTTTATCCACCAGAAGTAAAACAACAAAGAAACAAAAGGTATCTATGAACCACACTTTGCTATATTTATAGAGGAATTTTTGTCTTAATATTTTATACTTCATTTTATATGTGTAAGGGTCATCATGGAGGGCCTGGAGAGATTATGACCATTGCACACCAGGAGGTGGCTCATGACAAGGTTACATGCAACAAGCGTTAAGCACCTAAACAACTTCTTGTAATGAAGGTAGATGAACATAATACACTTGTTCTAATTGCATGATCTTGATGTACAACTAAGGGTTGTTGGTCACTAAGAGATTATGCCAAATTAATGTAGGTTGGGTCCATGGTGCTACTAATGACTTCAAAATATCCTAATAAGGCTAATGTGGCCTATGTAACTCTCTTGAGCACTGATCCGAAAGTCATTGTTGGTGGAGTTAAGACAGGAAGTCAATTCTACAAAGTGTGTATCGATCATGCTATAGCAAAAGATGAGCCATTAGTAAGGCCTAGGCTTGGGTGCAACAATATTGGTGATGCTCAAGCCAAAGGAGTCTCAATTGCTTGGCCTTCGATGTTTGTATGTTCAAACTAGCTTTCTTAACTTACATTATTGTACATATGTGGCCTAATTTGTAATCTTACAACTTATATTTTCTTGACAGGTTCAAATGATTAATGGTAGAATTCCTACATCGATGTGTACAAAGAATAATGGAAGAAGAAGCAATGAACTTTATGAATCATAGCTAGTTCTTGAATTTTTCTTTCTAGTATGGACTATGTGTGTTTGCTCTCTAGAGCCATATCGTTATGTACAAATACTATGATTTAATCTGAACAAGCATTATGTTTGAAATCATCCTACTATATGTGGGTCTTGTTATGATTATTGAAATTTGTGGTTTTTGTGATTTTGCAATGTGTCATGTTTGTGTGATTCTATAATAATCCATGTGCCACATATATTGGCAAAACAAATATTTGTTTCCTAATCTGAATATGTTACAATAGATATAAACAAGTGTCACAAACCATGTGTTCCTTTGGTCCATACTGTGCTCTACCAGAATGTAGAAGTGTTACTAGAACTAAAAAAAGTGTTACAACAGACAATCACTATAACACTAGGCAAATGTCCCATAGATAAATAAATGTGTTACAAACTATGTATTCCACCATAATGTGAAATGTTACTAGAGAAAAAAAGTGTTATAGCAAAAATCATTGTAATACTAGACAAATGTTCCTATAGACAAGTACATGTGTTACAATAAACCAGTCTATAGTAACATGGCCAATTGGAACACAAAAAAATATGTTACTAAGAGAGCTAGTAACACTTTTTTCAACCTATAGTAACACAAGTTGGTGTTACTGTATCCCTGTGCTATTGTAGTGGGTGGGTCCCTTAGATCAGTCTAACTAGGGGCAATATTGTTTTTTCAATGGGCTAGAATGTTCTCCGTAGCTCTTTTCCGTGAAAAAAGAGTAACAAAATACATCAAGAGTGGCATAGAGGGGATGTTTTTTTTGCAGTAATTAATAAGAAAATTCATCAATTTCAATAACACATGGAAGTCATAAGGTGTCGTGTTCATAAACCCGGGGTCCCTCGTGGACCGACTTCCCAACAAAGGCTTGGCCCAAACAGACAACGCACAACTCATGGGCCAGCCCAAGTACCTAAATGATAGGCCAGAGGAGCAATCCAATCACCGACCGAAAGGCCTGGCCGAGGAGGAATGACACCTGTTTCCAACTCTGACCCACCTCTCTGTCCGAAGCGCTCGCTTCGGTCTCTAGCCCGCCTCCGGACAGCCTCTCCGACCGAAAGGCCTGGCCAGACACCACTTCCGACTCCGACCCACGTCTTCGACCGGGGATGCACCAAACCCCTGCTCACTGCTCTTCTCTGACTGGCACGATCAGAGCCGACTAGGACCAACCGACCGAGGACGCCCGCTCGGTAAGGACCAGGAAATGGACGGGCAAAAGTAAGGTAGGGTGCACAAGTTAAACCGAAATACCAGGGACCGTACCCTATACACCTGCAAAAACAGTACTCTATGACATCCTTGGCACGACAGAACTCTAAGCAGTGTTGTAGGCATAGATATTTTCCCCTACAGTATTGTGGGTGCTATTAACTCCCATACGGTAAGGCTCCCCCACATGCCTCTGGGCATCAACAGTGTTGTGGGCGCCGGCATTTACCATACCAGGCAAACATGGTAAAACCCCTTGCAAGCCTACAGGTATCAACAGTGTGGCAGGCACCGACGTCTACCATACCCAAAGAAGACAACACAACCTCCCACGTGCATTTGATATTCAACAGTATTGTGGGCACCTACCATCATCCTATACCCACCGGCGTGGGCAACAAGGCTTAGTAGCATATGTACTCTCTCCCTCTCACTTGTAAGGATATCCCCTTCATCTTTAAAAGGGGGTGCGCTCTCTCCCAACATGTAGATTCATAAGATCGATCAAGTTCACTAGTACACAACAGCAGAACCTCCAGGTTCAAACCACGAGCACATGCTCAAACATTTAGCGCATAGCGGGGCTCCCGTCACTCTTAACCCTTCTGACCAGACCTCTTGTACCCCCCATCTTTCCCTTCCTGTTTGTAACCCCACTACAAACTTCGAGCACCTAGGCTCAGGAATAAAGTCACCGACTGACTCAAACTAGACGTAGGGCATGTTGCCTGAACCAGTATAAACCCTGTGTCATTGAGTGTTAGGCCACCTCCGATCACAACTTATGGCAAAACTACAAATATTTATGTGTTGATCACTTTCTGCACCGACAATTGGCGCTGTCCATGGGGAAGACGCTATACATTCAACACTTTTTGGTCATTGGATGGCCCACTTTTCCGCGACCTTCGCCATGGTAGGCTCAAGCGATACTACTCGCTTTGGCTCACTGGAGTTTCCCGCACTCCCACCAGTTGGGATGTGGGTTCCACCTATTTTTTAGCTGTCTCAGGCCTTCCTCTCCAGAAGTCTGGACTTCATCACCAACCGGCTCGGCATACTACACCTCCGTGAGGAGGCACTCGTTCTGGCACCCATCGGAGGGGCGCCCTCCATTGGCTTTGGGACACATGACGACTACAATGATGAGGCATCTGCGCTTCATTCCGAGCAAACTTGCTACTCAAACCCTGCTATGAGTAATATGCATACTGATATTTACTCTCTATTTACTATCTCCCGCCGATTATCCAGAGGGATCGTATTGACCGCACCACAAATACCGTATGATCAGTTCCTCTACGGCCTCATGTCCCCCACGGATGCGTGCTCTCAAGGGCTCCGAAGGACATTGGTGCCATCCCCTCTCATATCCGAATTCATGGGAATGGCGAGCTATGCTCCTACCATTTTCCACAAACTCCTGAATGATGAGGGTGAGAGCGATGGCTCCAGCATCAGCAATGTGGCACCTAGCCACCGTCTATCCCGAGAGTGTGCTATGGCGGACGCTCTAAGACAGCCGCCTGTGGTTGCGGAGTCTGTGCAGACTCACACCCCTCTAGACCTGCATGTGGGGGGCCTCGTGTTTGCGCAAGAGCATGCCGAGGAACTATGACAATGGTGGTAGAACCAGCCACCACCCACCCTGGTGTTCTCGGTGCGGCACGTTGCGCCCCATGCACATGACCTGGCGGGCAGTGCCTAGGGTCGCGCCCGCTAGGTCCAACACGACATCATGAACAAGGGGAACAATCCCCCACAGTTTGCTTGGGCTAGCCAGAACATTGCTGTTGCGACAATGCTTCTATGCGGCGTTCCCGAGCCCATCGACCCCCAGGAGCGGGCGGTCTACCAGAACCTCTGGGTGCTGGTAGAAGCCATCACCATTCAACAGGCAGAAAGCTCCACATCGCGACTCTGACATGTGCCCTCTCTCCCCACCGGGGGAGTGGGGACGCACCAGACAGATTGCTCCATCTGCTCACCGCTATAGCTCACCCTGGGCATTCAGTTAACCGAAACCGTTCGGTTTGATTCCTTGGTTCTTTATAAAATTCGGTTAGTAGAAAACTAGAACCGATCGGTTAGATAGAAAACTTGGAACAGAGGAAATTTGGTCTTGGTTAGTTCAGTTCGGTTTTGGTTAGAACCGAACTAACCTAACCATACATTACATTAGCGAAATAGAAGGGAAGAAAAGGAGAAAAATGAAAACTGAGCCATACATTACATGAGCCATGCAGTTTGGTTCTTTTGCTATTGGGCCAATATGTACAGATTCGGTTCTTTAGTTCTGTTCAGTTAACTGAGGTCTAGAACCGAATTACCCGATATTATTTCGGTTCCTGAGAATTGGGAACTAAACTAGGAACCAAAATTTTTGGTTTCGATTAATTTGGTTTTGGTTCTAGTTATTTCGGTTCCATTCTTGGTTATTTTTGCCCAGGCTCAGCTACAGCCACCAAGTGCGGCACAAGAGGTAGCGGCCGCACCACGGTCCGACCTGGCACCTACTCTACACCGATCGCTAGTACGCGAATGACCCGGTCCACACCAAGACGCTCGCAGCATCATCAGCAACCGGCATTAGGCCCGACATGATGATGACATCCACCAGGTGGCAATGAGGGCAGGTAACACGGGTCTCGGCCGAACCATCGAGGGTAGCGGTGAAACGTGCCCCAGGCATGGTCGCTAGCCAGATGACCAGAGTCCTAGACCTGAGGGCCTGGGACCATAGGCCTTTGACTAGCTTATCCAGGGAGTGCCGTTTCCACAACGCTTTCGACCGTCCACCAACATCACCAAGTACACTAGGGAGACAAACCCTGGTATTTGGCTCAAAGATTTTCGGCTCGCATGCTGAGCCAGAGGGGTGGATGATGACTATTTCATCATTTAGTATCTCCCCATCTGCATGGGGGAACATGTTCGGGCATGGCTTGAATTCCTCCCACACGACAGCATCCACGACTGGGCGGACCTCAAGAGGGTCTTCGTCGGAAATTTCCAAGGGACGTATGTCCGCCCTGAAAACTCCTAGGACCTCAAGAGCTGTCAGTAGGAGCCCAGCAAGTCCATATAGGATTACATCCATAGGTTCTCCCAATGATGCAACTCCCTCCTTGATGGCGTCGATGTGGACGTCATCAGCGCATTCCTCTCTAGGATGACCTACGAGTCCCTGATCCATAAGCTTGGCTACCTAAAGCCCCGTACCACCCTCAACGCCATGCACATCCCCTGGTTGGAACTCTGCCTTATGGGCTCTCCCTTCCATGGGGTGATCCCAGGAGTGTAGGCATACCCACTCAAGCAAATTGACCTATCCGTCATGTTTGGCAACCAAGCCAACTTCCACTCGGAGGTCCTCACCTTCGAAGTGGTGGACTTTCCAGGGTCCTACCATGCCATCTTGGGACAGCCATGCTATGCCAAATTTATGGCAATCCCCAACTACACCTACCTCAAGCTAAAGATGCTGGGGCCGAATGGCCTCATCACCGTGAGCAGCGCCTTTTTGCATGCCTTCACGTGCGATCATGAGCATTTTGAGCTCACCACCGCGGTCATCAACTTGTCTGAGCTTCCACGACTTAGGGAGTCGTTGACCCAGCAGTCCTAGACTACAACAAACCAAACTCCTCGATGGCCTTCCACCTGCTCGAGGAAACCAAGGCGGTGGGAATCGACCCCACCGACCCAACCAAAATGGTGCAGATCAGGACCCAGCTCCTAGCCAAATAGGAATGCGAGCTCATTGATTTTCTGCACGCTAATCGTGATGTCTTCGCATGGAAGCCATCCAACATGCCGGGCATACCGTGGGACGTTGCTGAGCATGCATTGTGCCTCATCCTAGGCTCAAAGCCTGCTAAGCAACGCCTGCACCATTTCGACAATGAAGGGCATAAGGCCATAGGCGAAGAAATCGCCAAACTTTTGGTAGCCATATTTATTAGAGAGGTATTCCACTTTGACTGGCTTGCCAACCCCGTTCTTGTTAAAAAGAAGACCGGGAAATGGAGAATGTGTGTTGATTATACTGGCCTCAACAAAGCATGTCCAAAGGATCACTTTCCTTTGTCGTGCATAGACCAGATAGTTGACTCCACCTCGGGTTGCGAGATCCACTCCTTTCTAGATGCTTACTCAGGCTATCACCAGATCGCGATGAAAGAGTCTGATCAGCTCGCAACCTTGTTCATCACCTCGTATGGTTCATACTGCTATGTAACCATGCCTTTCGGCCTAAAAACGCTGGTGCCACCTACCAAAGGTGCATGCAGCAATGCTTCGCTGACCAAATCAACCCGCTCGATCAGCCTGATCAAGCCGAGCGGCCAAGAACAACGATCGCCATCTATGTTGATGACATAGTGGTCAAAGCAACTCAAGCTTGTGACCTGATCGTAAACTTGGCCACAATGTTCGTAAACCTCTGAAGGTTCAACATCAGATTGAATCTCGAGAAATGTGTTTTCGGGGTTCCAAAGGGGAAGCTGCTAGGATACATTGTGTTCGAGTGTGGTATCGAGGCCAACCCCAAAAAAATAATGACCATTTCCAACATGGGCCCCATACGCAATGTCAAGGGCGTGCAAAGGCACACTAGCTGTCTGGCCACTCTAAGTTGGTTCATCTCTCGGCTTAGTGAACGAGGGATGCCACTCTACAAGCTCCTCAAAAAGATGGATGCCTTCATCTGTACTAAGGAAGCTCAGCAGGATCTAGAGTGCCTCAAAGTGTCCCTGATGTTGGCCTTGATCCTCATCACTCCTGAACAAGGAGAACCCCTCCTCCTCTAGTCACGGCCAGCAACCATGTGGTAAGCGCCGCCCTAGTCGTCGAAAGGGAGGAACCAGGACACCACCTTATGGTCCAGTGGCCCATATACTTTGTTGGGGAGGTACTCATCGACACCAAGGTCCTATACCCCTAGGTGTAGAAACTCATGCACGTCGTGCTGATGGCAACCTAGAAGCTCCTGCACTACTTCATCGACCATGAAGTCGCGGTCGTCACTTCATACTCGCTTGGAGACATCATCCACAACCACGATGCCATGGGATGGATCTCCAAGTGACCGCTTGAACTCATGGGCAATAACATCAGGTATATCCCTAGTACCGCCATTAAGTCTCAAGCTCTCGCGGATTTTGTTGCCGAATGGACGGAGGTCCAGCTACCGACCCTAGACGTCACCCATGAGTACTAGATAATGTACTTCAATGGGTCTGTCATGGCACCCAGATCAGGGGCTAGAGTGGTTCTGATCTCCCCAGACAAGAGTAGGCTCCACTATGCCATCCACCTCCACTTTTCAACCCCAAACAACACCACGGAGTACGAGGCCCTCCTCAACGGACTATGCATCACCATCGAACTTGGTGCTACATGACTCTACATTCGTGGCGACTTGAAGCTAGTCGTCGATTAGGTCATGAAGGAGTCCTCCTACAAAAGCCCCCTCATGGAGGCATACTGCCAAGAGGTGCGCAAGCTCAAGGACAAATTCCAAGGAATCAAGCTGCATCACGTCCCCCGAAAGGACAACGATGCCACCGATTTTCTCACAAAATTGGCCACCAGGTGGGATCCGTCCCTGAGCGGGGTCTTCATCAACGATGTCCACAAGTCATCCACCTGTGTCCTAGAAGGTCCGATCTAGACACACCCCAATGCCAAGCCGGTGCCCAGGGGCTCCAACCCCAATGCTAAGCCAGCGCTCGGGGGCTCTACCCCAGTGCCTCTATGACAATGTCACCCGCTGATGTTGTCGTATTGGCACTCAATCAAACTAACTGGCGAGCGCTGCTACTCACCTACCTCCTTAAGGGGGTTCTTCCACCTGAAAGGTCTAAAGCCCGATGGATCACTCGACATGCCAAGACCTTCGTCGCACTTGGTGATGAACTCTACAGATGGAGTCCATCGGGGGTGCTCATGAAGTGCATCCCCACCAATCAGGGGAAGCAGCTCCTTCTCGAGGTCTATGCCAGGATCTACGGACATCACGCGGTCCCGAGGTTACCGGTCGGAAAAGCCTTTCACCAAGGTTTTTACTGGCCCACCGCACTACGAGACATAGAGGAGGTTGTCCGCAGGTGTGAGGGATGCCAATTTTATGCTCGGCAAACTCATTTGCTGGCACAGGAACTTCAAACCATCCCCATCACCTGGCCATTCATGGTCTAGGGCCTCGATATGGTAGGACCCCTCAAAAAGGGCCCAAGCGGCTTCACTCACCTACTTGTAGTAGTTGACAAGTTCACCAAGTGGATAGAGGCCAAGCCCATCACCAACATCCGCTCGGAAGAGGCGGTCAAATTCTTCCTCAACATCATCTACCGGTTCAGTGTTCTGAACTATATCATCACTGACCATGGGACTAACTTCACCAAAAAGAAGTTCCTAGACTTTAGTAATGGATACGGCATCAGGGTCAGCTGGGCCTCGGTCGGACACCCACGTACTAATGGTCAGGTCGAGCGTGCAAATGGCATGGTCCTCCAAGTACTTAAGCCACGCATCTTTGACCGACTCAACAAGTATGCTGGGCGATGGGTTGTAGAGGTCCTAGCGATCCTCTAGAGCTTGAGAATGACCCCAAACCGATCCATAGGGTTCACACCCTTCTTCCTGGCCTACGGAGCTGAAGCAATACTGCCCTCTGACCTCGACCATGGCGCCCCAAGAGTGAAGGCTTTCAACCATGACCGAGCCACAGAGGCTCAGCAAGATGTAGTCGACCTGCTCGAGGAGGCCCACAAGACGACCGTCATCTACTCTACTCGCTACCAGCGAACTCTCCGTAGGTACCATGAAAGGAAGATCAGAGGGAGAATCCTCGAAGTCGGCGATCTCGTACTCAGGAGGACCTAGTCAATGAAAGAAAAACACAAACTCTCTCCACCATGGGAAGGACCCTATAAGGTAACTGAAGTGATCCAACCGGGCGGCTACTGACTGGAGGACGACAACAGCAACGTTTGCACCAACACTTGGAACATTGAACAGCTATGTCGTTTTTCCCCTAAATTTGGTCTTACCGCTTTTTAGTCAAACACTTGCTCTTGGAAAGCATCCTAGCCCAAAAACTTTTAGCCCGAGTCGCTCGGGGGCTCCATGAGGGTACAATACTAAATACTACCTCTATTTTTTACTATAACAATACTAAATACTACCTCTCTTTTTTACTATAACATGGTAACAACCTTTAGCCTGTTCGCTTGCTCGTAAATGATCGTAAATTTCCAGCCGGGAACAGCGTTTTTCTCTCACACCAAACCAGCCAACAGTAAATAATCAACGATACGATACGGCCTCCCGAACAGGCTGCTTGTCCCCGAATAGAAGAGCATTCCATTCCTTTGATTACCCTATGTAACTTTGTTCTTACTCCTAACCGGACGCACCCCGCCATGACCTACAGTTACAAGCAGCCGAGCCTCGCGGGCCATGCCTAGGTTCTTAAATGCTGCAGTCTATGGAACGAATGGGCAGGTGCGACAAAGAAAGGACAAAAACAAAAGCTATGCTAGGATAAAAACAAGGAACGGATAGTGATTCTATCACAAAACAGAACTGATGTATTCATTGATACAAAAAACTGTTCACACGGGGACTCACCCACAAACTCAACTATTACATTTTCTAAACTACTTCACTCCAAATACTACTGTGTTCGCTCGACTACATCGCCTGACGCCAAAGGAGAGGCCATGGCACACACCACCAGACATAACCACCGCCATAAGGGCCTCGCCCGGTTCTGCTCCCTCGACTTCGGCGAGCGCAATGGGTACCTCAAGGGACCCGCCTGGTTCCACTCTCTCGAGTTCGGTGAGCGCAATGGGTACCTCAAGGGTATCGCACCCATAGATGCTCAGCAGAAGAACATGGAGCTCCTGACCTTCTCATGCAGTCAAGGCAGCTCCTGGGTAGGGACACAGCCACCGAGGTATGGCCACCATGGCTGGAAGAGATCTCATCAAACTTTATGCACTGGCCAACCTAAGTAGCTGCAGGCACAAAACCCTCAACCAGCACGATCCTAGGCAACTTCCCCTCTAACAAGGCTCGCCCGGTGAAGATCCATAGGAAAAAATAAACACACAGATTCATCCCGAAAAAGGCCTCATAGATGAATCCAGCGCGCCACCTCCTTCGGTGGAAGCCACCCCTTCTTAGGCAAAGACAGCCAGCGCTGCCTCAGGCAGCCTCTAGCTCAACATCGTGCTCTAGATTCACGAAAGGATCTGTAAGTCCCCCCTCACTTACCCTCTCTCTCACTTAGGAACTGCCGCAGCATACAGGCACTCTCGGTGAGGAGGAAGAAGAAGGAGAGGCAATAGTTGGAGAACAGGTAAAGGACTATGATGAAAAGCCCTCTCCCTCCCCCTATTTAAAGAGGAAACATGATAGCTAAAGAAGGGCTAATGATTAGAGCAAAAAACTATCACCCTTGCCCCATTCAATGTAGATGGGAAACGATGGGATGCGCCCTGACCGATGGGATGCATACTGACCGACAGAACGACGCTTGGTCAGACGGGACATGGCTTGGGTATGGCCCACCACCACCGCACGCTGGGCGTAGGCACCAAAGTGCCACCACTCATAGGTGGCCCTTCGCCTTCCCAGGTTGTACTTGAAAAACCCAATCAACGGGATCTCCGCCAGGAGAGACCATCAGACTTCCTAAGTCGATCGAACGGCTCAGGAAACATCAAGAGATAGGTAAGGAGCAAAGGGACGCCCCATGAAGGTCATGCTGGCTCCGTCATGAACGATGAGCATGGGTCCTGATCGGACATCTCTGATTGGAGCTCTTCAAACCCTGTCACTCGAGTCATCAAGGTAACCTTACCAACCCCCACTATTTCTTTATAATCATTCATACATCCATACACGCATTCATTCCATACGCTCGTGCCCCAAATGATTTGGGCTCTGAATCCCCCGAGGGCTCAGGAACTAAGGCATCGCACATGCGGTGAAATGCATCACAACGCTCCATGTTGCGTCACGAAGCAGCAGTTGCCTCATTCAAACATGAGCAATGACCGACCGGGGTTCGAAGGCTGGCCCACAAAGGGCTCGAGGCCGCCTCGCATCAAATAGAGCTAGGGAAGAAAACACAGATGAGCCCCATGTGGCCCTAGCCTAGTCTACCCCGAAGCAGATAGGGTCATCTCAACGTTCTCGTTGGATCCTAAACCTCTGGCAAACCCATAGAATCTCCATCGAAGGGGAGGCCAGCGGGCCACCCGAGTCGGTCTCCAAAACGACCCAGGCATCTATTGGGTTGTAGGTAAAGGAGCAGTGGAATGTCACAAGAGGGTAATGCTGACACCGTCACGAATTATGGACCCGGATTCCACTCGATCATACCCGTTAGCGAGCTCACCAAGCGCGTCACTCGAGCCCGAGCGATCGAGGCAAGCGACAAAGCTCAACCCCTTCGGTTGTGAGAATCCAAGGATGGGGTAACACACGCAACTCAAACCGACCCCTACCAAGGCCCAACGGGGCTTGGGGGCTCAAGACACCAAAACACCTGGGTCTACGACCCCGAACTCATCCAATCCCTCTGCTATGCTTCGACTGCACACCAAACACCTAGGTCTACAACCCCAAACTCGTCCCATCCCTTGGCTATGCTTTGACTGTACACCAAACAACTAGGTCTACGACCCTAAACTCGTCCCATCCCTCAGCTACGCTTCGACTGCACACCAAACGCCTAGGTCTACAACCCCAAACTTGTCCCATCCCTCGGCTACACTTCGACTGCACACCAAACGCCTGGGTTTGCGACCTCGACCTTGCCCCATCCCTTGGCTACGCCTTGACTGCACACCAAAACGCCTGGGTCTACGACCCCGAACTCGCCCCATCAGGATCCACGAGCTCCGTCTCGCCCGATCCCTAAACTAACTACCTCGATCCCATGGCACGCACCGATGCTAGGATCCATGACTCCATCTCGCCTAATCCCATGGCGCGCACTGACGCCAAGATCCATGACTCTAACTCGCTCGATCCCATGGCGTGCACCGACGCCAGGATCCACGACTCCAACTCGCCCGATCCCATGATGCGCACCGACGCCAAGATCCATGACTCCAACTCATCTGATCCCACGGTGCGCACCGATCCCAGGATCCACGATTCCAACTCGCCCGATCCCACAGCGCACACCGGTGCGTTGGTTGACGACTTCGTCTCGACTAAAAAACACGCACACACGCCCACTGACAAAACCCCCCAGACGATTCTGCTCGAATCACCCGGGGGCTCGGGGGGCTACACCCACGGGTGTGCTCGCGCGCACCCGCTGATGAAACAAAAAACTTCCCCCACTGGCAACACAAAAAAACCCCAGACGATTTTATCCGAATCGTCCGGGGGTTCAGGGGCTACACCCGCGGGTGCGCTCGCGCGCAACTGTCGTTAAGACAAAAATCCCCCAGATGATTCTACCCGAATCGCCTGGGGGCTCGAGGGCTCCTGTCGGGTTCATAAACCCGGGGTCCCTCATAGACCGGCTTCCCAAGTACCTAAACAACCCAAGCATGGGCCGGCCCAAGTACCTAAACGGCTGGCCAGAGGGGCGATCCAATCTCCGACCAAAAGACCTGGCCGAGGAGGAAAGGCACCCGTTTCTGACTCCGGCCTACCTCTCTGACCGGAGCGCTCGCTTCGGTCTCCAGCCCACCTTCGGACAGCCTCTCCGACCGGAAGGCCTGGCCAAACACCGCTTCTGACTTTGACCCGTGTCTCCGACCGGGGATGCGCCAAACCCCTGCTCACTGCTCTTCTCCGACTGGCGCGATCAGAGCCGACTGGGACCAACCGACCGGGGACGCCCGCTCGGTAAGGACCAGGAAATAGATGGAGAAAGTAAGGCAGGGCTCACAAGTCAAACTGAAATACCGGGGACCGTACCCTGTACACCTGCAGAAATAGTACTCTGCGACCTCCTTGGCATGACAGAACTCCAAGCACTGTTGTAGGCGCCGACATTTTCCCCTACAGTATTGTGGACACCATTAACTCCCATACGATAAGTCTCCCCCACATGTCTATGGACATCAACATGTTGTGGGCGCCGACATTTACCGTAACAGGCGAACATGGTAAAACCCCTTGCATGCCTCTAGGTATTAACAGTATTATGGGCGCCTACTATCATCATGTACCCGCCGGTATGGGCAATAAGGCTTAGTAGCATATGCACTCTCCCCCTCTCACTTGTAAGGCCATCCCATTCATCTATAAAAGGGGATGCGCTCTCTCTCAACATATAGATTCATTAGATCGATCAAGTTCACGAGTACACAATAGCAGAACCTTCAGGTTCAAACCACGAGCACATGCTCAAACATTTAGCGCATAATGGGGCTCCCGTCACTCTCCGCCCTTTCAACCGGAGTCCGACCGGATCTCTTGTACCCCTATTTTTCTCCTTTCCGTTTGTAACCCCACTGTAAACTTCGAGAACTTGGGCTCAGGAATAAAGTCACCGACCGACTCAAACTAGATGTAGGGCACGTTGTCTGAACCAGTATAAACCCTGTGTCATT
The DNA here is from genome assembly GCF_019320115.1 of Miscanthus floridulus. NCBI lineage: Eukaryota > Viridiplantae > Streptophyta > Magnoliopsida > Poales > Poaceae > Miscanthus > Miscanthus floridulus. The sequence goes on along the minus strand of NC_089580.1, from coordinate 94,450,079 downwards.
GAGTGCTAGGCCATCTCCGATCACAACGTACGGCAAAACTATAAATATTTACGTATTGGTCACTTTCTGCACCGACATAAGGCATCTAGTGGCGCGAGAATTGGCTCATATAAACAGTACCCCCACTGTTCCAAAACTGGTCGTTTTACAAAAAAAAAAACAAATTGGTCTAGATGTCAACTCACCATGATAATAACCCTGTTTATTAGACATCGCCTAAAGAAAGATTGGTGGTCAGCTAGATAATTGACTTAGTTAATTGTGTATAGAGCTAATTAAGGTGTTTGCATGCAACCACGTGAATGAGAATTGAGCAAACAGAAGAAAGATGACCGGTTGAGTTGATATACTTTGCGCAAACTCTACTACGCGATCGTCATGTACTATAGATCCTTGGCAGTAGACTGACCCGGAGGTGAGGCGGCACAGCGCCTCAGCTGCCATGGTGGTGGAGGCGACAGCGAGCGGGGTCGCACGCTCGCATTAGAGCGCGGCCTGTCGCGGGATAACTGTGTTCTATACTTTGACGGTTTGACCTCACTAGTTGTCCAAATGCTACATTGACAAGTTCTGTGGGATAAAGTTTGAATAAAAGTTCTATTTTTTTGGACGAATGGAGTATCCTAGCACACAGAAATTACGTGGATCTCACTAGTTACGTACAGGAAGGCGAAAGTGAGGTTTAAAATCTGAGCTGGAGCCAAAAGAACAGAATTAATGATTATAGTGTATTGCAGTATTACATTATGGCCCACGAAAGGCCTTGTCGATTTCAGCCACTACCCTATCAGACACATGCTTGTCAAATATCTTGGGTAGGTTGGCAGACAGGTTAAGCTTCACCGATGTGGTTGAGATCATCTTGTCCCTCGCCACCAAGCTCTCCTTCTCCGTCTCTTCCATCTCCACGACACTCCCCGCACACTTTTGGAGCCAGACATCAAGAAGCTCCACGGCGGACTGTGCAAGCTGGCCCCGCACAATCTCCTCAAGCACGGCCTCCTTACCCTCCCCGCACTGGACGTCCACGACGACCGCCGTTGGTGACCACAGGCTCCGGACCAGCAGCGACGGCGAGACATACGGCCGGACCTGAGGGATCTTCTCGATGTTGATACGATGAGCGTCGACGCCGGTCGCGCCGTAGTACTTGTCGATGTAGTCCGGGTGGACCGGGAGGTCCCTGCGCGGGAAGAGGTCGAGGAGGACGACGAGGGAGGACGGGCCGCCTTGGATGAGCTCCATGAGGAAATGTGGCGCGTCGGTGGTGCCGTTGAGGAACACGACGAGAGAGGTGATGTCGATGGCGCCACCGGTCGGGAGTGCGCGGTGGAACCAGGCTTCCAGCATGAAGTCGATCTGCACAGAGAGAGCATGACTTTAACAAGGGAGCAAGAGCCTGTTTGGTTGCTATCGTCAGACAACAAACCTTGACCACCAGAAACTAAAAATTAATGGCCTAGATTGCTGACCAAGTAAACTTCCATAAGCAAACGACGGTGTTCGGACCTCGGGGCAGTGGTGCCTTAGCGGTGATGGCAGCATGCATGATTGGCGATCGAGTGGGGATGGCGGTGTGCGCAGCGAGAGAAGGCGGTGGCTGTGGCGTGCGGGCCTAGCGAGGGGTGGCGACGACGAGCTACAAACACAATAAGTTAGGAGGAGGGAGGCCGGATCCGGCAAGGAGAATGCCAAATCTGGTGGCGCACAGTGGTGGAAGGGTGGTGGCAGCTACGACTGGTACAATTTTTCTTTTTTGTTTTTGTTTTTGGAAATATACATCACTATCCCATGGAAGCCGCCGCACGGCGGCACTCCTTCGCGACGCAGCAGCGGCGCTCCTTCGTGACATTGCGGCGGAGCCATGACGGTGCTCCCTCACGGGGCCACGGAAGCAGCGACGGCACGGAGACGTGGGCCTCAGACTGGCCCGCCCTGCTCTGCATACCGTGCTTGGACCACGAAGCCCTCTTTGGCATACAGTCCGGCCCGAAAATTAGCCTCGCGTGTCGAGCTTGGGCCAATGTCTAAACACGAAGCTCTCTTCGGCTCGACAAGCGGCCCGTTTGGCCATCTATAAGTGTGATAGTGCCACTGCCAGAAAAATATGTAGTCCAGTGAGGCGTTAGCCAAAGGTGGTTTGGTGAATTTGAGTTGTTATCTTTTCATCCCAAAAAAGAAGATACCGTTAATTTAAGCTGCTAGAGTATCTCTAGGAGTTTGATTTAGTTTACTTGCTAAACTAATAGATCTAGCAAGTTAACAACAGAAATAGGAAACTTAAATTTTATCGTTCTCCAATAGTCTCCTATAATAGCTTTCTAAATAATTTTACATTCGGAACCCTAAACTATTTCTAACCAATCAAACCTTTTTTTAATGGTTACCTTTATTTTCTTAATTTAACAGCTTAAATTCATGGTATCTTCTTTGCCTCTTATAGCCTTCCCAGCTGGAACCCTTTAGTTTCTTAATTTGTTCATGCGTCCAATTTACTCCGACCTCCCGAGAAAAACACCACATGGGGAGCGGATATAGAGTTTCTCTCATCTATGAAAACTTACATAGTTAAAGAGGATATTTAGCAACTTTTTTTTCTCAGAAGCTCTTTTACCAAATTGGTGAAGGGCACTTCTTGCCCTTTTTACTAAAAAAATCAAAATAGGGAGTTATTTTACAAAACTCGTGACGATGCTCTTATCTTTTCTAAACTTTTCATTATAAGTTTCAAATATAAATTATATTAAAATTTTACTTTCACTTAAATTATAATATAATAAACAAAAAGAAGTGCAGAAACATAAAAAAACTAAAATTCAAACAACACTTAAACATTTTTTTTAAAAATCAAATAAATGTCAATAATGAAATTAATGCATCTAACCTCACTAGAAATGCTAACAAATAAAAGATAAAATAAAAAATGTGAACAAAAAAGTAAATAATTGAAATATCAAAACTAATAGGTTAATTACTATGCATTTGGTCCTTATACTCACTTCAAAGAATTCCTTATATACTCACTTCAAAGAATTTCTTATCTGATATATACCATTATGAAAAGTATTTTTAGAAGTGGATATTTTTTATTAAGTGAGGCAGGCAGGTCGACCATCTAATTCAAATGGCCTCTGTTAATGAGTTATTTACATAGACGTCCATCTAGAATCGATTTCTAGAGACCCTTGATAGAGGCAGTTGCAATAAATAAATAATTTTATAGTAGTCTGTGGTGCCATGTTTTTCTCTCTTTTATTTACGATTTCAGGGACACCCCACCATTAATCAGTTCGTAATGGGCCAGGTCCGGTTGCTATATTCTAGGCAACCAATCAATGGTTCGCTCCATCTCTGGGGCCTGGGTGTGACTAGGCTGAATCCTACTACAAGCTAGGGCATGTATGGTTTCTACAGTACCTTATAAAATTCCTGTCACATCGAATGTTTAAACATATGCATGAAGTATTAAATATAAACTAGTTATAAAACTAATTGCACAACTTGCGACTAATTTGCGAGACGAATCTTTTAAGCCTAATTAGTCCATGATTTGATAACGTGGTGCTACAGTAATATATATGCTAATGACGGATTAATTAGGCTTAAAAAATTCGTCTCGTAAATTAGCCTCCATTTATGTAATTGATTTTATAATTAATTTATATTTAATGCTTCTTATTATTATCTAAACATTCGATATGACATAAATTTTAGGAGCGAATAAAGAACCAAGCACCACTAGTCTCGCCTTGTCATCTCGTTGCATCTGCATGCATGTAGTCCCGCCACAAAATAAAAAATATGTGAGCACTGGTGCACCGTTGTTGGTGCATGCATGATTACTTGTTTGAAATTGTTATAGTCTCCGACGCTGTTTCGAACCTAATTTAAAACTAAACCTAATGAGAGTAGCTAATTTTGAAATCTACTTCAACAGAAAAAAAAAAAGAACAAAATGTAATCGTAGCAATTTCGAAAGTCAGCTAAACCACGAGCTTTTTTGTCGAAAAACAAATACGACTGCACCGGAATGAAGCGTACCGAGGAGCCAGGCGCGCCCCCGTGAACGTCGACGGATCCGAGCGCGGCCCCCGGCACGGCGGCATCCCCGAACCAGGCCACGTCCGCGGGCACCTCCGAGGGTAGCAGCCGCGGGCCGAGACGTGCCTCCATCTGGTGCGCCAGCGCCAGCATCACCTCCCTGTGCGCCAGCCGCGGCATGCGGGACACCGCAGCCTCCCTCCTGGACGCCGCCGTCGCCGCGCACAGTGTCGGCGACAGCGCCTTGCGGCGGAGTGGGCGGAGATGAGTGGAATGGCTATGGGGGAGGAGTACTGGTGCCGGCGGCGACGAGAACCGGCGGCGGCGGTATTGGTGGCTGATGCACGGCGCGGGAAGCGTAGCCATATATGTATATACCGTCCCCCGGCACGGGTGGATCGATCGGGTACGCGCGCGACGACAGTCGACACCCGCCGCGCCGCCGTGCGCTGCTGCAACAGAAGTGGTGCTTACACTACACTAGACTCGCAAGGTGGACATATATAGCGGCGGCGGCACATGTACCACGCGTTGCGAGCAAAGCAGTGGCGCGCAGCTGTCACCGAGTCGCTGTGGGCCACTCAGCCAGTCAGCCGTGCCCGTGCTGCACAAGACGAAATGTCATGGCGCACGTCTCTTCCTCGAGAACTCGCCCCGCGAGCTGCTGTTTCCATAGTCTATCGTCGTATCGCCGTAAGTTCACTGTTTCCTGTTCCCGTATGTACGTACGTTACGTAACTTCGAAGTGGACAGATGGACGAATAGTTGGCACTTGAAAGACGTCAAAAGTTAGTGCTTTTATTTCGTGCAGGCTTTTTCTACGCTGACTGCGTGGTTTAATTCATTTTCTCAATGAGGACAAAAGCCCGCAGATACTGGAGATACAGCCATACAGGTGGTGACGACTTTATTTGCACAAGTGTAAACCATAGATGTGCTGATGTACGCAAGCTGAGCACGACTGTAAGAGGTCTAAGTATATTATTTTCTTCAGCAACGACGGCGAAAGGATCGATTGCGAGGTTTTACAAACTTTTTTCCAAACTCTTCCACAACATATTCGTTCAAAAGAACTGTTCCTTCCACACAATTGTGTACAAGTACGACGCACGATAGCTACTCCTACAACACAACACACTCCGCAGGAAGGCTCCAAAATCGGGATTTGACGAACGACAGTCTATGCCAGGTCAGGCTGCACTCCAAAAGATGGCACTGGCTAGAAAAAATCAACTTCGTAGTTGAAACCTTTTTTCAGTTAAATTCATTTGGGGTCCTAATTTCTTATTTCAAAATTGGATGAAAATAATACGAGGAGAATATATATCTCATATGGACACAAGTAACGTATGGGTGGAGTGGTTAGAGAAGAAAGCATGAGCCTACAGGTTCAGGGTTTGAGCCCCCACGGCCAAAAATCACATGTCTTGTGACAATGTGCGCGTGTGGTTGCTTGGTGGGGTCTCTTGATTTTTTTTTTAGGCTTAGACTTGTGATTTCTAGACAACGATTTTTAGAAGCGGCTCCGAATACAGCCGTCTCTATAAATCGATTTCTAGAAGCGGCTCATGTTGCCAGCTATAAAAAAAAAATACGATTTGTAGAGACAGTTGGATAACTGCCTATACAAATCGTTGATTTAAAGAAATGGAAAAGTAGAGGTGGCTAGGCTGGCCACCGCTACAAATACTTCTAGTAGTAGTGTTGGTTCGTCATTTTAGACGTGTAAACAGTTCACATATCATCACTTTTGTTTGATTGGGTCGGGTTGTAATCCATCACAACGGGATTGTTATGGGCCTATACGAAATGTCAATACCGCTCCCCTCCAGGTGTTATGCGATCTCGCTTCGCTCCTGTTGCCTCTGCAGTCTCGCAGCATCTCTTCTTCGTGAGTTCGCGGGAACAGAAACGATCAAGACCTCGAGGGAGCAACCAAACAAAAGCCGTTTCCCTTTAGGGTGTAACAGGTACCACCGTTTACTAATTACATTAATGTCGCCTTTACCAACACAAAACCAAGCTGTATATAATTAATTACGTCTTATTTGAACATAGAAATTTTAGAAACAGGATCTATAAGAACTTTTTCTATAGCCCTATTTGGGTTACGTATATACAGGAATAGGTAAGATTTCTATGGTATTGAACTGCAATCGCACATGTGTACCATTGAATAAATCTCATGCATGCCTTGTGCGGAGGTCTTATCGTGCTCATTGGTAAATTTGATAAATATATCAACGATTTTAGTAATCCCTAATATGGACCTAATGTCCCAAATTATTGAGAACTCCAACAATTCTTCTAGAAAACCCTAGAATTGTAAACCACGTCTTCACAATTTCATTTTTCCGCACATTTTTTTTACCCTCTCTCAAAAAAAAAAAAAGCTTTGGCGCACATTTGGTTTTCACTTGACTCCAATGAAACCCAACACACTGCAACTCCATTTGTGAAGGGAAAAGTAGTAACAAATTCAATGACCCCAGAATATGTTAAAATAATGATCGAGACTGTCTATGGTGCAATTTCAGGTTGAACATGAGGAACAGATGGCTAAACCTATGCCTATTGATATGGATATTGACCCAAAAGAATATGGAGAAAATGATAAAGAAAATGTATATAACAAAGACCCTAGAGAAATCTTTACTATGGAGCGAGAGACCGGTACCAGAAAGGGGGCTGGAAGTGCTAGCATTGCCACTGGTGGTACATGGTAAGGCAAGCAAAAAGCCGATACCTGATTCTTCGTCGACACCCATGGCTGGCACAGGTCCAGACAATTGAATGGTTGTACCAGTCAAAAAAATCACAAGTGCTACAATACCAATGTTCTAATCCCTCCTTAAATATAATAGTTCAAATAATAATTAATAAGAAACACACACCTATCCATTCGCTCGTCAGATCCATAGTAGAGCAGATCAGATCCCTCCTCGCCCTGGTTTGGGATCCAGGCCTTGGCAATGAGCTCCAAGGATAGAAGATGGGCTGGCCAGCGCCTTTTATTCTTTTCTTCCCTGATTATCACCGTCAGTTTATAAAAGTTGAGAACGGTGATAATCGGCGATGATCCACCTCATCACTGTCCACTTTCATCAAAGAGAGACGATACTGGCGATGATGAGGTCTCCGGAGCTAGCATTGATGATAAGCCTGTTGTAGTAGTGATTAAGACAGCATTGATGATAAGCCTGTTGTAGTAGTGATTAAGACACATCCTAAAAAATCATTGGTTATTATTGGAGCAAATCGCATGGTAGGCAGCCGACAGGGTCATGCGTAAATCGTCATCCCTTTGATATGGAGCCAGCGAGTAAGTTGACTAACCCTTTAGGGCAGTCCCAATGGTGCATTGATGATGGTTTCTATCCTCATTAAATGACTTGCCACGTAGGCAAAACGTTGACATGGCAACGTAATTAATGAAGAAAGAGAGCAAAAATCCTAGAAATGGTTTCCTCATGAAGAAATCAGGTCTTGATCTCTTGACCTAATGTACCAAGAAACCATGAAATCGCCATTGGGAAGAAACCACGAGTTTTTAAGGTGCTTGTGCCGTACTCCTATTGGAAGAAGAAAATAGAGTTGGGAGAGAGAAAGAGAAAATAATTATTACTCATAGAAACCATGGATTGAAAAAGCAGTACTTTTTTTTGTGCGGTATCCTATGTTATAGAAACTACTAGTTTTTTTATTGGGACCGCCCTTACTCCACAAAATAACAAAATGTAACATCAGTTACAGAAAAAGTGACGACATCTTTCATCATATATAGATTCTATTAATCCCTTTCTTTTTGATTAACAATATATATATGTATATGTGCAAATAATGTGACCCGACCTATACATCATCATAACAATCGTAGGCCGTCGAAACAGATACTCCCCATACACGACCTTCTCATATTTGGCAACCCCACCAGTTTTCTCCTTGCAAAACCCCACGGGCTCTATGGCAGTATCGAAGTTCGTCTGCATCAATGGGTTCAACTTTCAGAAAAAATATTAAAAAGTAATTAAATTCCATTTGTAAATACCGTTTGTAGTAGTCACTTATGAAAAAATATTAAAAAGTAAATTCCATTTGTAGTAGTCACTTATGATATACCTCGTAGAAAAACACAGCAGATACACGGCAACAAGGGGAATTGTTGATGACTCTATGAACCGTGGGATGATAAATTCCATTTGAGTAGACCTAAGTGAAACATGATGACTAGTAATTAAGCTACCTAGCTAGCTATGAACAATCAATTAGAAATGACAGGACGGTAAATTGGGCAATAAACCTCGAGCATATCGCCAATGTTGCAAACAAATGTTCCAGGAATAGGCCTGGCATGTATCCACTCACCAGACTGGTTTTGAACCTGAAATTGCATTACCAAAGATTTTATACAGATCATTTTTTGCCTGTATTTACTCTGTGAAAAGGTAAGAACAGTGGAATTGACAAACATATGCAATATAGTACTACATAAAAGTTATATACTTCATACATATATGCATAAATACAAGCCACCGATACATCTACAGTAAGACACATTATTAGATGAGGAAATATAGGAATTTCACAGGATTTGGATTAGGTTGTACTGTTTGCAGGTACTAAGTTAAGCATCTTGTTAACCAGGACCTAAAGGTCTCTACCATAATCATACAAAACACCTACATTTTATGTCAGAGAAGATGAGGCTATTCAGACGAACAAACCTAAGAGAGGCCAAGACAGTGACAAGTGATAATACAATTAATAATATACATACAAGGTTACACAAAAGGGAAGAAGGAAACAAGTACCTCAAGGGCACATATATCATCATCCTGGTTAACCAGAGTGAGAAGACCTGTGGTTTTCGATCTATTAAAGTGAGAGAAGTGATCCAACAATTTGAAAAGTACAAAATAGGACCAATAATAAAACAACTCTCGAAAAGATGTACTAACCGTAATCTGTGTGAGACCCCCTGAATTTTTAACCGGATGCATGAAAGTACCAAAAACACACAGTTAGATGTATCAACCTAGAAAGCATAAATTTCAGGACAACAAAATTTTAAAAGAAATTAATGGCCACCATGTTTTCCCTTACATCCCAGTCTTAGTGCATTTCTCTTCTGGAATATCAATTAACCAACTGGGATATATAGCTAACCAGCCGGATTCCCCAATAAGGATCTCCTGCTATTGTACCTTCAAATGCATCAACTGGCCCTCCCAATGCCAAGGCTATACCTCACATGATCTTCCTTCAAAGATCTGTAGTGAGGAATAGCATGATGAGTACCCGTAGTGTCAAGGTGAGAAAAAGAGAATGATTGGAGTACAGTAGAGAAGCTAACCTTTAAGAAGGTTGATATAGTTTTCCAGCAGTAACTTAGAATTTGATGGATATTCAGGCCTGCAAGAAAGCTATTGATTTGTTTCGCTGGTGGAAATAGGTAAACTCTTGTTTTCATTGCAAGTGACCATGGGTAGCAACATGCAAAAGCTACATGATCCAAAGGTTCTATTGTTTTCTATAGTCAACAGCTTTTGTTATAGCACTGGCATTACATTGTTGGTGGTAGCAGCATATCTATTGATATATGCAGTTTTTCTTAATTACAATGTATAACAAATGTGTCGGGGTGTATGGACTACATATATACTTTATTATGTAATTTTCACAACACACGTGCGCGCGCACACAATTTACTTTGTGCACACAATCACTCTATCAGTAGTTCAGCACTTTGATTAGAGTGGTTTCACGGTATCTTATAAAATGTTCTTTCATACTCAATCTGCTGGCTGATAATTACTGAGAAATGCATACTTCTTCAGAAAAAGAATGTAGAAGTGGGTTTTATAAAATGAAACCTATTGTTCAAAAATGAAAGAAACTTAGTTTTTCATATCGAATTTGTTTCCAGTTTTAGGTGTGCAGTTATTCAAATTGACCATGTTCTCTATATAAGGTGACTCTAGATGTATTAGTGACAAAAATCAAAGAGGAAAGATAGAATTCAGAATCATACCACAAGTTAGATCCTTCAATTGCTTTACCAAGATTTCCGTATTTGCCGGGTACAATAGGAGTCAAGTACTGCCATAGATATCATACCTAGTTAGATCCTTCAAATGTTTTACCAAAATTGTTCATGGTTAACTTCCATCATACTAACATATATAGCATGAAAAAAAAAATGCAGAGAGAAATAGATATCAGACAACTTACGTTAATTGCTTCATGCATGTCAGGTTTCTCCATGGTAATAAACTCGCCTAGTCTTTGATATCCTCTCGAAAAAAGGAACAATTATAAATTTCCCAATAACCATATATGGACTTAAGGACAATAGGCATGTTTATGCAGTCACACACCTATATCCATTCTGACGTGTCATCTTAATCTTCATTTTTTCCTCATAAGGAAGCTGAAAGAATTTTTGTGCCACATCCCTGACTTCCTTCATTAGCAACTCGCAGATCCCATGGCCTTTCTGTTAACAAGTTGACAGAATTCAGTTACCTTGCTTAGATTTTGACAAATTCCATTATTTTTGGTCCATTTATATAATGAATAAAGATAACCAATTGCATTCATAGAATTAACCATAACAATTGAACACGCTAAAAACATCAGTGCACCACATTGTGTCACATTCATTTTTTTCATGTTCATTTGCATTGCTGTGGCTATTACATTCTCATTTTTTATTTCTAGAACATGTTGCTTGCCATCATAGGGTTTTTGTAACGATTTGGTTCTTTCCATCAAAATATTGAAGTGTGTTGTAAAGTTAAATTAAAAATGTGCAGTTGTGGCAATTGGCTTAAAATATTATCGGTGTTTGACGACCGACAACCCGTCACGGTGTTCAATGGGCTTCGACGAACTCAGGAATTCGACGGTGAACGCAATGAGACGGCGATTTATACTGGTTCGGGCCCTCGTAATCGAGTAATAGCCTTTACGTCCAGTCAGAGTGAGCCTTTTGCACTGGATTGATTGTATGATTGTTAGGGTACAAGGGGGTGCACTGTGCATCTCTTTATATAGGGAGAGAGGGCAAATGTGCGTTTCTAGTCCTAGCCAGTTATAACAGAAGAGTCATAATTCTATTACAGAATCTTGCTTTCCTAGTAAGCCGACTAGGTCGGTCCTTGATGGCTTGAAGTCCACGCCTCCTTGAACCATGTCCTTCAAATAGATAGTGGGCCAGCCATGGGCCCAGCGTAGAAGTCAACCCGATAGGGAACCCCTGGGGTCTTGCATCGACAAGCCTCCGAGCATTTCATTGTTAAACTTGAAAGCCTTCTTGTTCCTTGAGGTCTTGCCAAGTAGAAACAAGTATTGTTCGAATGCTTTCTGTAGAGAAACCATAGAGTGTTCTTGAAAACTCCGGGTGATGTGCACTTTCCTGAAAAAGTGCACTCACTGAGTGTAGCCCCCCGAGGCACTTGCTATTTAGAACAAAGAGTTGGAGGGTCTTTTCTACAAATTCTTGAAAAGAATAAAAATCATCCTCTTAGGATGTGTATCCAGCAGCCCCCCGAGCCTGTGTCTGAGTAGTAGTCGGTGCTAGGATCCAAAAAGAATATACTCAGGATGCCGAAGAAATTATTGCCTGACCAATTGTCAGAAAGTAGGTGAGGCAATGTTCATTGCCTGTGAAGAGTAAATGCAGGCTGACATAGGAGTAGTATATGCTCCAAATATGCCACCGAGTATACTGTGGCTTCACGCACTGTGTCCTGATGCACTGTAAAGGTGTAGTGGGAGACCTCTGTACCCTTGTAGCACAGTAAACAGACTTGTACTGAGCAGCATGAACTGTCGGCTCCACTATTCATGAACTCGGTCCATGAACACCATGTTTGGCCTATAAAAACCCTCCCGGCGAGCTCTTGCATAGCAATTGAGGAATAACAAAGTAGCTCTGAGTCTGTAGCCAGTGAATATGGTGGTGTGTGAAGTAGAAAAGCCCTCGGGCATTGTTGGTAGTAGTAGATTATATTGCAGTTAGAAGAAGTCTTGTGATAGAGACTAGAAGCAGGCTAGTCTCACAGTGGTGCAAAACAGAATGGTCTGGCAAGGCAGGTAGAAGAAGCCTTGTGATGAGAGACATGTTTCCTCGTCCAACAGTCCCATGTCAGTTCTTCGAGCATGCCTGTCGATGTCTGTTCATTGATGATTAGCTGCTAGTCCGAGTGGTGGTAGCGAAGTTGGCTTGGGTAGACAGACGTCGGAAGAAGCGCTGTTGCTGCCCAAACCTAGTAGACCCAGAAGTTTTGTACCACTAACACTAGTCTTGGATGCACTATGTTGTCACTATGAAAACTATGGCAGTGAGTTGGATGTGTCCTGCCGAGTAGTAAGTAGGAGCTTTGATTTGTGAAAATGGTCATAGAAACCAAGTAGTCAGAAGCTTGTAAAGTGTCCAACCCTGTATCGGGAGAACTGTTGAAAAAGAAATTGTTCATCCGAGTATTGTGTCGCTTTGACTCATTCTATTGAGCAGTTATCAGAGTACTGCATGAACCGTCCGGGTACATCATGATGTAGCCATTTAGTCATTGGTCGTATCATGGCACGTACCCGGTAGGTGTAAACTCAAAGAATAAATCTGAGAACAGCGTGACGCGTCTGAAATCATGAAAAGGCGTGCAACCGTCGTTTCAAACTGTGTGGCCTCATTAAAATGGAAGGGGAACCGAAATACCATACCTGTTGGCGTGATTATCGGGCCACATCATAGTGTAAACCTTCTATAAAAAGGGAATCATTCCTGAGCATTATCTCCCCCTGCTCCATTCTCTTTCGGCCTTAGCCCCCGAGCGACTATGGGCGCTTTGCAATCTTGCTCTCACAAACCCTAGATCCGTAAAAAACTCTGCTTGATGGGTAAGGGCAAGAACTTGAGCATTGCCACCAAGAAGACTGCCGAGAAGAGGGCGCTAGAAGTGCCAAAGATGGCCACCACTGCCTAGATCTGGTCAGCGCCGAGCATGAAGCCGAAGCACCTCCAGAAGCTCCACGACCAAGGCTACTTGCCAGACCAGAAGCTTGACGAATGGAAAGCGCCTAGAGAGCACCGTATTCCAAACCTTGAGCTGGGTGAGATTGTTCTCTTTATGTTGTTCATCCAGCATGGGCTAGGGTTGCCAGCTTGTCCATTTCTGCATGGGTTTTTGTACTACTATGGCATAACCCTGAACCATCTGAACCCATCTTGTATTTGTTGATCTTTGTCCATCTTTGTGAAACTTTCCTTGGTATCCCCCATCCATCACTCTGTTTCTCTATTTCTTTAAGCTAAAACTGCATCCAAACACAGCAAATCCTAGCATTTTGGGGGGCACCAGTATTCAATTCTAGTTAGGGAAGAAAAATGAATATCTCCACTACACCTTGGTTGATTCTATGAAGAACTAGAGGACCGAGTGGTTTTACATGGGGAATATGTGGCCACCACTGGAGGTACACAACGACATCGCACCAATGCTCAATGCCCGCTGGGACAAGGAAACTATGAATGCAACGAAGCTTGAAGGAATCCGTTCACTCCTCAAACAACTCTTGGCTATGAAGGACCATGGCCTGAATGGAGTTTGAGTAGTTGCTAGCTTTATTAGGCGCTGGGTGTAGCCGCTCTAGGAGAGGGTGCATTATGGCTTCGAGTACATCGGGCCAGAAGACCCTGCCTGAGTGATGACTGAAGAATTGTCGGAGGATGAAGTCCTGGCAAGAGGCCAGGACATACTCTAGGGGGTATCAGTAATGACATACCAGTACCAGGAGCGAGACCACGAGCATCCACCGGCTACTATAAGTATGTTGACACATGCGATTTTGAAGTAAATTGATATTATGGAAACTAATTCCTTGAGACGCTGTTTTTTGGTGCAGCATTTGGGACGCAACTTCAATGACTTGCCCTCTCTACCTCTGCGTGTCACCTTTGGAGGAGTTGTTGGAAGCAAAGCAGGCCGGGGCAAATGGAGGAAGCGCTGCCTCCGCCATTCCTGTAGATCGAGAAGCCAAGAGTGATTCAGAAGGGAACCTGGACAACTTCATAGTCTAGGCTAACCCAAGTGCAAGGCAGGGCGCCGCTTGGAGGAAAAGGTCATTGGAGGCTGATGTTGATGCTAGTGCGAGTGGGACAGTGCCCAAGAGGCCTCGCTGAGCTTGCACATTAAGAACAGGTGAGAGTAATCCAGTATCTCCATGTAGCCTAAAAGTTAACTTGTTCTGAATCCAATCTTAAATCAGCTGCAGCTCATGAAACTATTGATGAGGAGCTAGAGGTGGAAGAAGAGGACACATCATTTTCTGTCAGGCAGTAAGTATGCTTCCGAGTAGAATTAGGTATTGTACTTTATCGCCGATATACTTGACACTGTTGAACCGGTCTTGATAGGATGCCATCGCCGGACCTGATAAGCACCCGAGTGCCAATTCAAGGTGACATGGATGAACCTGGATAGGATGCAGACGTCATGAGTCGCTAGGATGACTCAATACTACCAGCGCCAGTGTCAAGTCTAAAACTAGATCGGTCGTTTAGCGGTATAACGCTAGGTAGTCCCACCCTAAAGAAGAGATCCTCTGCCAAGTAAGTGTTGAAGCTTTCTCTTGAATTCTTGCATCACCCCAGGAATAGTGATTGACTCTGCACTTGTTAGGGTTTAAAAAACACTGAGTACTCGAGCGCAGAGTGAAGAAGCCTGGGTTGAAACGAACCCAGATGTTGAAGGCAAACGGGTGGAAAGAGGCCTAGCAAGCGGGTGTTGAGGATGGAGTAGAGCTGCCTACTCAACCAAGTGCTGCAGACTCTGTGGAGGTGCCACAGCCAGAGATAGCAGCAACTGTAGACAATGAAGCGGACCAGCTGCCAAGATCAGAGCCAAGTGAGGCCACCGCTGGTGAAGATGGGCAAAGCGCTGGAGCAAGCATGAGTACTGTTATTCTGAGTGCACCTGCTCCAGACGTGGCGATGATGAGTACCCAGCTGGCCAAAGAGGAAGAAGTCATCCCAGTCACTGGACTAGGTACCCAGCTCCAGGTGTATAGTCTAAAGTTAGCTAGGTTGATGAAGTCTTGGTCTAGGTTGTTGAACCAGGCCTTTGTCTTTGATGGCTAGCTGAGGGAATGTATTATACCATGTTATTTCTTGATGTTAGTATTTTTCAAGATCTTATCCTTGAAATAGTCATGTGCCTAGGACATGAAACTGAAGGTCTCTGCCAAGGTCCAAGATGTCGAGGCAAAGCTCATTAGGATGAAGGAGGAGCAAGCCATGAAGGAAGCAGAATGGAAGTCCATGCAGGATCACCATGAGGAGGCTCTTTGCATCCTCCGTTCTCAGATTGGTGAATCTTAGCGCCAAAAGGCTGCCACCAAGACGAGGAAGAACGATGCCTTCGACTCTTTGTTGAAGATGATGGAGAAGGCCAAGCTCTTTGAAACCAAGTTAAAAGGTAAAAGAACTGTATGGCTTCCCTATGGTTCTTGGATGTAGTAGTCCGTGACCGTAATAATGATTGCATGTATCCCTCTTTGTAGATGAGCAGGTTAAAACTCGATGGCTAGAAAGCGAGGTGAAGGAGCTGAATGAAGCCCTAAGAACCAAGCACAACCAGACTAAAGAGGTAACAAAATGAATGAGTGAAGAACTTGCTCAAGCTAAACTGATGAAATGTGGAGCTGATCATGATTTGATGTAGGCTCTAAAATCAGTGACGGACATGAAGACCTAGCTGGAGAGGGTGCAGGCAGAACGCAACACACTCTGGGAAGCTATGAAGCCACTTGCCATCCTTTTTTGAACTCCAGAGGACGGCGATAGAAGGTGGTTGGATATAGTGAAGCAGATCCCCAGTCAGTTTGAAGGCTACGTACAAGGAGCCATTAAAGTCTATGTTCGGAGTGTACTCAGTACGCTCCGAGTACTCTATCCAGCTGTGGATCTCCATCAAGTGATGGTGAAATACGATAGTGAAGATCACTTAGCCGCCATGGAGAGAGATGAAGAAGAACTCTGGGTTGGCCACCACAATTGCCAAAGACTCAGACTTGTAGATGGAGAAGTCTGGTGAATAGGCTTGTGTAAGTTTGTAAAAACTTGTTAAGTCTGTGTGCCAAATAGGCATGTTTGTAAGAAACAATGTTATTTTGCATGCATAGGCTGTAAGTTTAATGAAAACTTAGCCTATTAGTTACATATATGATACGTCTTGTTGGGCTACTTAGGCACCTAATACGGTTTATCGAATAGTCAGCGTGGTTGGGACAGTTGTAAAAACCATGTGCAACTTTAATGTCGATGTGAAGTGCTCAAGCACTTGTAATCAAGGGACCTTGATGAGTGTCTTCTTTGAGTCTCACGCGCTAGAAGGATGAGTCAGTCACCTTCTTCTAGAGAAATACATTCTGAGATGACATGTGTTAGCGCAGGGCTAGATGTCGTGGGTGCGACAAAATACTTACTCATAGAGATGTGGGCCAACTGAGTAGTCGGCGTATCTCTATTTAGGTGACTTTAAAAGTCAAAGACGTATACCAGCGTGGGTAGCCAGTGTGTCTCGTGAAAGAGGTGACATTTAAGTCAGAGATGTATACCAGCATGGGTAGCCAATGTATCTCATAGAGGGGTAGCATGATTACCTGGGTAAGGTGTGAACAACCGTTAGGCTGTGTACCTTGTTGGTTAACTAAGGGACAATTTTGATTTGGCAAAAAATATATGACTCTTATTATTATATTAACCAGGAACCTAAATTACACAAGCATGAAACAGAATCTACTAGATAATGCTAAAATTACTACTAGGCATAAAATCTCCAAAGCTAATCGATGTTCCATGAGTTTTGGACTGGATCACAACTTTCTATCATCAACTCGAAAGAGCCTGGTCGAGTAACTTTGGAGACAATGAAGGGACCCTCCTAGGGGCTGAGCTGTTTAGGTCAACCATTAGTCTTTTGGATGCGATGAAGGATGAGATCTCCAACATGAAAAGTATGAGGCTGAACACTTTTTTCATAGTGATGGCGTACACTCTAAAGGTATCGGGCTAACTAGAGGGTAGCATTAACTCTGACTTCTTCTGCGCTATCTAGCTCGAGCCGCCGAGTATGCTCTGCTTCTCCTTCATCGTACTGCTCTATCCTTAGTGAGTTCTAAATCTGATCTGTGGGTAGTACGACTTTAGAACCATACACTAGAAAGAAGGGTGAGTACCTTGTTGCCCTGCTGACTTATGTGCGTAGCACCCAAACCACTTTAGGTAGCTCATCTATCCACTGGGAACAATAGTCCTTGAGATCATCGTACAACCGTGGCATGAGTCCGGCTAGTATGAGGCCGTTAGCTCGCTCAACCTATCCATTAGCTTGTGGGTCAGCGACAGAGGCATAGTCAATACTGATGTTGCAATCCTATGCCCAGCTCTTGAACTCGATGGCTATGAAGGGAGAACCCAGATCTATGATAATCCGATTGGGCATGCCAAAGCAATGGATGATATCCTATATGAACTCAACTGCCTTGGCTGAACTGAACTTGACAAGCGGCTTGTATTCAATCCACTTAGTGAACTTGTCGATGGCAACATAAATGTACTCGAAACCACCATTAGCTCGTTTGAGAGGTCCATCCATGTCAAGTCCCTAGCATGAAAACGGCCATGATGGAGTGATACTGATGAGATTATGGGCCGGGACATGAGTCTATCTTGCGAAGAATTGACAACCTTTGCTATGCCTGACTAGATTCTCAGCATCTTTTAGCACAGTTGGCCAGTAGTACCCGGATCGAAAGGCTTTGCCGACTAAAGTCCTAGAGGTGGCATGATTGCCATAGCAGCCTGAATGGATCTCGTCAAGGATTGCCTTGCCTTCATCTGCTGAAATGCACTTGAGGAGGACACCCGAGGATGCACCACGTCGGTGGAGCTTGTCTCCAACTATAGTTTTTGCTCCTGCGGATGACTTGAGCAGCTTCTCCCATTTTGGACGACAATTTCTGCTCTTGGATATAATCGATGAATACGTGGGTCCAGGCTGCTATGATAGTCAAGACCTATGTGCTGGGTATGGTTCTATCAGTCGTGCTGGCATCGCCTCGCTTGATGGATGGTGCTGATAGCTCTTCGACGAATACTCCGACTAGAACCTACACCCTGTCTGATCCGAGTTCGGCCAAGACATCTGCTGCCACGTTGAGGTCTCGTACCACATGATGGATTTCTAGGCCGTGGAAGTATTTTTCTAGCTTGCACACTTCTGCGCAATAGATGTCCATGGTTTCCTTGGTGTAATCCCAATCTTTATTAACCTGATTGATGACCACAGAGGAGTCGCCATAGATGAGTAGTCGCTTGATGTCGAGTGGAGCCACAACTCAGAGGCCGTGAATGAGGGCCTCGTACTCAGCTTCATTGTTTGTTGCTGGCCAAAGGATTTTGAGAACATACTTAAGCTGCTTCCCATCTGGCGATATGAAGAGGACACTAGCGCCTGCTCCTCCTAGCTTGAGCGAACCATCAAAGTACATCTTCCAATGATCAAGAATAGCTTTAGGAGTTGGTTGCTGGAGTTCTGTCCACTCGGATATGAAATTAGCCAAAGCCTGAGACTTGATAGCCTTGTGGTGGGTGAATTCAATGTTGAGTGCTCCGAGCTTGACTGCCCACTTAGATATGTATCCCGTAGCATCACGGTTGCATAGGATGTCACCGAGTGGGAAGACAGTCACCACTGTAATCTTGTGCTCATGAAAGTAGTGGCGAAGTTTGCATGAAGTGATCAAGAGAGCTTAGAGTAGCTTCTGTACATGTGGATAGCAGACCTTGTAGTCTGACAACACCTCACTGATGTAGTGGATAGGTCGTTGTACCTTGTTTGCGTGACCCTGTTCTTCTCTTTCCACAATAATAGCTGCGTAGACCACCATGGCTGTCGTTGCAATATATAGCATCAGATTTTCTCGTCTCTCTAGAGGGGTGAGAACGTGTGAAGAGGTGAGATAGGCTTTGAGCTTCTCAAATGCTTGGTTAGCCTCCTCTATCCACTCGAACTTTCCTATCTTCTTCAATAGCTTCAAAAATGGGAGCCCCTTCTCTCAGAGCTAAGAGATAAAACGATTAAGTGCAGCCATGCACCCTGTAAGCTTTTGGACGTCCTTGACATAGCGGGGAGGGCCCATCTCAGTGATTGCATGGATCTACTTCGTCCTGGCTTCAATCCCATGATGGCTAATGAGAAAGCCTAAGAGCTATCTAGAAGGGACATCAAAGACACACTTAGTCAGATTGAGCTTCCACTTCCATGCGTGGATCCTTAGTCTTGATCACCACATCATCAACATAGGCTTCTACATTATGACTGATCTACTTGCTCAGGCAAGTTTGGATAGAGCGCTGGTATGTAGCTCCAGCATTCTTGAGCCCAAATGACATAGTCGTATAGCAGTAGGCGCCAAATGGAGTGATTAAGAAAGTCTTTCTTTGGTCTTCTTCAAGGAGAGCAATTTGATGGTAACCTGAGTAGCAATCAAGAAAGGATACAAGAGCTAATCCAGCCATGGAATCCATAATCTGATCAATGCGTGGTAGACCAAAAGGGTCCTTGAGGCAATGCTTGTTGAGATCCATATAGTCGACGCACATGCGCCAGTCGGTTGAATTCTTCTTCTATACCAAGACAGGATTGACAAGCTAGTCGGGATGCAGTATCTCCTAGATGAACCCGGCTACCAACAACTTCATGATCTCCTTCTTGATGGCTGCTTTCTTGTCGGGTGCAAAACAGTGTAATCGCTGCTTGACCGGCTTAGAGCCAAGGATTAGATCCAGTCTGTGCTCAGCCAACTCTCTTAGGACTCCTGGCATGTCGACCGGCTTCCAAGCAAAGATATCATTGTTTTCCCAGAGGATGATGGTGAGCGTGAGTTCCTATTCTTTAGAGAGGTGGGCACTAATAGTTGCCGTTTTGGAGGGATCACCAGTACCTAGATCAACCTTCATAACATTTGCATCTAGTGGCGGTGCGATGATGCTTGCCTTCTTCATCGGAATCTCCAAGTCTTTTGGGTTAGTTTGACTAGCGAACACAACAATCTCTTGTGCTTCAAGTGTAGCCTGAGCTTTAGTGGTGATATGGACTGCTTGTACGTCATAGTAATATGAGCGTTTCAAGTCACCTCGAAGGGAGAGTACTCTGTTAGGACTCGACATCTTCAACAGAAGGTACATGTAATGTGGAACCGCCATGATGGTAGCTAGAGCTAGATGCCCAAAGATGGCATGATATGATGATTCAAAATCCACCACCTCAAATTTCATGAACTCTGTTCGGAAATTGTTTAGGGATCCAAACATAACCAGGAGCATGATCTGTCCTAGTGGCATGGCACCTTTGTTGGGTACTATCCCATAGAAGGGATCCAAATGTAATTGGGAGCATGATCTTTTCGAGTGGCATGGCACCTTTGCCGGGTACTATCCCATAGAAGGGGGAGTCTATTGGTGTGAGTAGGCTAGCAAAGTTGAGGCCTATCTTCCTCTAGGTATCAGCAAATATGATATTTAATCCTATGCCACCGTCTATCAAGACCTTGGTGACTATCATGCCCACAATGGTTGGATCTAGGACTAGTGGATAATATCTAGCATTGGAGATGTTGGTCCATTGATCCTCCCTTGAGAAGTGGATTGGGTACTCAGACTAGTTGAGATATGTTGGAGTGGTAGGTTCTGATGCCATAATATCCCATAAGGCCAGCTTGTCTAGCCGCTTGTTCTTGGTGATTGGAACTCCAGCGAAGATGACATTAATGGTGCCTTTGGGATGCTAGAAGCCTTTGCCTCCTTGGTCTTCCCCATCTTTATTTTTGTCTTCTTGGCCTTTACCCTTGTCATCCTTATGGTTGAATCCCAAGTCCTTCAGTTGTTGGCACTATTCCATCATGTGCCTAGCACCTTTGTGAAAAGGGCAAGGTAGTCCGCCTAGATCTTCAAACTTCTTGGGCTTATTGTCCTTCTTGGGTTTATCAATGGAGGCCAGGGTGTTATCGGGCCTTGCTTCCTACTTTGCTAGCCACCCTGGTTGCCTCTGTTGTTGCTACCCCTATTGTCATGGTTGTCCTACCGATTGGAAAATCTCTCCCAAGTTCTCTCCTTGGAAGTGATCATCTTCTGGATGGTGCGCTTAAAATCATCTGTTGTTTCTAGGTTGTCATTGCAGAAAGCCTGAAACTACCATTTGGCCTTGATCCCATTTGAAAAGTGTTCGATCACCTCCCTCTTAGTAACATCAAAGACTTGGGATCATAGTTCTACGAAGCGATGATAGTAATCCTAGAAGGTCTCATTAGGGAGTTGTTGGTAGCTTTTGAGATCTATCCGAGTACTTTGATGGGTGAGGACACTCACAAAGTTATTATAGAATTTTCATGTTAGATCCTCCCAACATGTAATCAAGCTAGGATGCAACTTGTCAAACCATGCGAGGGGTACTATCTCAAGGGCCATGGGGAAATAAAGCACCTTGATGTCATCATCTCCACCCGCCAGCTCGATCGACTAGGAGTAGATGCAAAGCCATTGATTTGGCTGTCTTTCCATCGTACTTGGTATGATTGGATGGCTTGAACTTATAAGGGACGCAGACAGAAAGCAGTCTACTAGAGAAACATGGGAATCTATTCAGAGAGATGCCGGCTTCCCTATACTCAGACTCACCTCTACCCTCCCTATTGCTACACTGCTGCCCTTTATGGTGGTAGGCTGATTGAGCGTCACCCTGACTCCTATTCTTGTTACCCTACGACCCTAGGTGGGAGAGGGCGGGTACTCATTGTCCTCCTCCTTGGTTGATCGGTGAGCCCAGAAGAGAGTGGGCTAGGGCCCACTATTCTGGTTCTTAGGAGGGATTAGCTTGGGAGGCCCCCTTTGCCGCCTACATCTAGAGGGCCATGGATTCTAGGATGACTTTAAGTCATTGCTGCTCTTCATTAGGGTTCTATATGGCCACCATCTCATTTACAAGGGCATAGATGTTGGCATAGGGTGTAGTGAAGACCCTATGGCTAGCTACTTCCCTAAACTTGTGTTGAAGATTGCGTGAAGTAGAGGCTCTATGCGCATCACGGTCATGGCGTTGCCATTCTACTTCTTCATCTTGTAGGCACTGTTTGTAAGCTACCTCCACAGCCAAGCGTCGTCGTTCGACATCTCAGCAGGCCAACTGGTACTGGTCCCACTCTTCCTTGTGGTCTTGGGCGAGACTGCATCAGGCCTATCAAACCTTGTTCTTCCTTTCCCTAGCTGTCCTCTACTTGTCTGTCTCCCCGTTGGGCGCTGCAATGTCCAAGGAGATGTCGGATAGAGTCTCCTCTCCATCTTGAATGTCTAGTGCTTGAGGCATAGGGATATGTGGAGGCTGACCGGCCATGAAGACTTCTCTAGAATGTCTTGGGGTCGAGTGAGTTCTAGATTCCGCAGTCGTCGCACTATGCAAAATCTCTATAGAATCATGGTCGATGTCAGCTAGAAGAGTACTACCGTCTTGGTAGGGCAGGAGCTCCACCATGCTAACCAGGCAAGATGGATCTATAGAAGATGTACCAGGTAGGGTACTCGGCCAGTGCATGATGTAGCCTTGAGGAGTGATAGATAGCACAAGTCCCTTTTGTGCTCCCGTTAGAGGGATCTCATGTGCCAATCGGAATAGATCTTGGATCGACTCCTAGTAGGCAGAAGCTAGATTGTGTAGTCCGAGTGAAAAACAACCTGGGTCTTCAATTA
This sequence comes from Miscanthus floridulus, assembly GCF_019320115.1. Classification (NCBI taxonomy): domain Eukaryota; kingdom Viridiplantae; phylum Streptophyta; class Magnoliopsida; order Poales; family Poaceae; genus Miscanthus; species Miscanthus floridulus. Next base: position 94,427,233 of record NC_089580.1, on the reverse strand, counting down.
TGGAACCCAAAAGGGCCTTTGAGTCGGACAAGGCTAGCGTGTCTTAGTTGGAGTCATGAAGCAGAGCGACTCCCGACATCTGAGTTAGATCAAAAATCAAAAGCTACGAGAACTTCTCAGCAAGTTGATCCAGGGTGGTTGCAGAAGCGGCTGGAGTATCCTAAGGTGCCTAGATCTCGATGAGACAACTTTGGAGCTGGCTGTGGTCATCAACAACATAGATCCAAGAGCCAAAGACAAAGGTCGATCCTGCTGGGAAAATCATGTTGTTGAGGTCTACCAAGCTCTTAAGCGCAAATTCACCGAAAGCCCCTCCCTAGCGCGCCAGCTGTCGGTGTTTGATGATCGACAACCCATCATGGGGGTACCTAGGACGGTGTTCAATGGGCTTCGACAAACTCAGGAACACAACGGTGAACACAAAGAGACGACGATTTATACTGGTTCGGGCTCTCGTAATCGAGTAATAGCCTTTACGTCTAGTCAGCGTGAGCCTTTTGTGTTGGATTGATTATATGATTGTTAGGGTACAAGGGGGTGCACCGTGCCTCTCTCTATATAGGGAGAGAGAGCAAAGGTGTGTTTCTAGTCCTAGCTAGTTACAACAGAAGAGTCATAATTCTATTAAAGAATGTTGCTTTCCTAGTAAGCCAACTTGGTCGGTCCTTGATGGCTTGAAGTCCATGCCTCCTTGCACCGTGTCCATCAAATAGACAGTGAGCCAGCCATGGGCCCAGCGTAGAAGTCGACGCGACAGGGAACCCCTGGGGTCCTAGATTGACAAGGCCTTGAGTTTTTCATGGTTAAACTTGGAAGCCTTCTTGTTCCTTTAGGTCTTGCCAAGTAGAAACAAGTATTGTCCGAGTGCTTTCTGTAGAGAAACCATAGAGTGCTCTTGAAAACTATGGCAGAACCTCCTAAATTATAGGGCCCACATGCATCTATCACTGTCCAATGACCTCTGATGACTATGCATATGTTCTTGGTAACTTTAGAAGTCTATCGGGTGTCCTCGGGGAACCCTGAATCATCCATGATTTCCGAGCAGGATCCCATTACAAAGTCATTGCAGTATTACAACATTTATTCAAATATCTATATCAGAGTAAAATAGCGGAAGTCTTACAATAACTTAGTTTACAAAATAGTAGTTTCAAATCTTACAAACTAAGTTTGATAATTATTACAAACCATAGTAGTAGGGAGTGGCATTATTAACATAATACAAAACACACAATTAAACTGCCCTGCCCAAGGGCCACACATTTACTTGTCGTCATCGACCTGAACAACAGTCATGCAGCACGGTCCAAAACAGACCTACTCATGAGGCTCACCTACAACAAGGGTCAACGAACCCTGAGTACAAAAGTACTCAACAAGACTTAACCGAAATAAAACTGAGAAGACTCAGGAATGCAGGCTTAGGGATTCAAGGTATGGCTTAAGCAATAATCAAAGTTCTTTTGCGTAAAAGCTTTCTAACAAGATTCTTTATATCAACATTTTTATCATCAAAAAGTTCATATACAAAGGCTAACATGATCCGTAATGAGATCATGAAACTTCGTATCCCACACTTTCTCAATCCTTACTCAAGTTCTAGTTATTAAACTACGATGATGAACAGTGAGTTGAGTCTCTATAACCGAGGAGCAATGATGATTCGAACCGATTAAAAACCCAGCTAGGGATTCCAGACTACACGACATATGCAGGTCCCTGACCTACATATACCAACCTACCCTTAGGTCCTCTAAAACAAGAATGGGTCCGCGCCACCCGAGAATACAGTACTCCACCAATCTAGCCCATTGCCACGTGGGTACACACTATTCCCGCCATCTCTCCACTCCCAGTGTGCGAGTAGCCATTCTCGTAACAGAATTGCCAAGTTAAGGCTTACCAGAGTATGTGGTTAGTACTACAAAGTCTCACCTCGTACAGTTCAACAATGGATGGGCCTCAATCGACACAAACGGAAAGAACCCGCTCACAAGACATCCATGTCTTGTGGCTCTCATACACCGAGTCCGCTCGGTCTAGATTTATTATTCCACATGCTTATATCTCATGGTAACATAAGTGACCAAACGTAACCAAGGATCCATTTAAAACTCCCAGGTGATAGGTAGTCACCCGACTTTTATCTGTCTAAGCATGGCTAAGCATAACTAGGCATTTATGAAGTAAAACTGGTAACAAGGTAGATATTGTTGGTGCGGGACCCATGGGATACCCCGCAAGGAAGGGAGAAGATCTAGTCTAACTAGGATTCTTCCCATGTAATCTTAGTAGTAGTATTATTCTATAATCCTACTAGGAACTCTCATTGTAAACCGACTAGGATTCTGACCTCCTGACTATATAAAGGAGGGCAGGGTTCCTAGAGACGGGACTTAGACGACGCAACGCAACACTTTACAATCAATCCAACGCAAAGGCTAACACCGACTGGACGTAGGGCTATTACTCAATCAACGATCGAGGGCCTGAACCAGGATAAATCGACCATCTCTTGCGTTAACCATCGAGTTCTGCATACACTGAAGCCCGAACATACTACCCTGGGTTCCCCCATGGCAGGCTATCGGTGGTGAAACATTGATAGCTGGCGTGCCAGGTAGGGGCTTTTGGTAAAACCGCATCTGAGAGCTCGACAGACCTAGACAACATGATCTTCTCAACGGGATCAACCTTCATCTTTGGTTCATGGATCTATGAGGTAGGCAACAATGGAAAGCTCCAAAGCCGTCTCCTCGAAAATTTGGATCACCATGAAGACCATTCTATTTCAATGACTACGATAGATCAACTTGCTAGAAGATTCGCGTAGCTCGCGATGTCCGATCCAACTCAGATTTCGCGGCTTCACGCATCCGATTCAAACTCAGGTTCCACTTCTGAGACGGAGTCTTATCCGAGTTCTTTTGGGAAACCAAGTTCTTTTCTGACAAGGCTCCAGAACACGACATCAACCTATCAAGAATACAACTTGGAGTACACTCAGAGTACTTTAAAGAAGTCGAGTCCTCTTCCATTCGGACTCCACAACATGGCAACATCTTATTAGACATGGCCCGAAGGATCCACCAATTTGGTGCTTAGAATGCCACTAAAAGGAGCCTAGGAAGGTCTTGTCTTAACTATAACATCTCAAGACTGCATCATCCACTGGCCAGGTTCCGTTCCCGAGGATAGAGGCACCCAACTAGTCGACAATGCGACAACAACAATTCTACCCTACCAAGAAGGAGACTCAATCTACGACCTAGAAGCCTCTACTAAAGTTATCAACTACTCCGACAATGTGGAAACCGATGCTGATAGCAGAGCAATTCACACATGAGAAGTATTCATGGTTCGCCATCCTCAATCACCATTGGTCCCCCTAGAAGCACCCGATGTCGAATCATCAGATGAATCTGAGTCCAACATATCACCATTCACCCAGGGGCATGATGGTGAGACCGAGAGTCAGAGGCAAGCCAGAGAGAGAAAGAACAAATTGAAACAAGGATGTCAACACCATGCTAAGCAGTGCAAGGAAGCTTGGATCAGATATGAGTCAAACCTAGCCAAGTACAATAGAAGAAAATTAGAGCGAGAGGTCAAAGAAGGACGAGCGGCGAATACACCCTACAATAAGATCCGAGAAGCACTAGAAGAACTCAGGGCGACTTCACATCCTAGTGAAAAACAAGAACAGCTTTGGGACTTCCTCCGATCAATAGTCCTAAGGACACATGACGGAAGGGCCGCTCAAGACTACCTGACAGGTCAACATCTAATGAGCAGGAAGATCAAAATCGAAGGAAGTCCGCTTTCGAGAGACTTGGACCAAGTGGAAGTCACAACAGAGAAAGCAGAAGAAACCATAGTCAAAACGACTGAGTCGAACAACCAAGAAAGGCCAGAAGCAAAGCACCTACTCGGACAACCACACAAAACTACTCTCACCAAGACAACAGTTGGCAAGAAGGGGCGCTGAATTAGAATACACAGAAGCCAGAATGCACGATAGATTCCCCTATTTTGCAAATAGACTTACTTCAATACGACTGCCTCACAAGTTCAAGCCATCCAACCACTCTAAGTATGATGGCAAGACTGACCCAAAGCAGTGGCTTAGGATTTACTCGCAATCGATTGAATTGGCCAGAGGAGACGATGACATCAAGACCTTGTTCTTTCTCATGGCCCTAGAAACCATGCCCCTTCAATGGTTTGACAAATTGAATCTAGGATCAATCAGAAATTGGGAGGACTTGCAAAGAGCTTTCTATGAAAACTTAGCTGGTATCATTACACACCTAATCACCCACACAGAGTTAAAAGGACTCAGGCAGAAAGGAGGCAAAAGTCTCAGAAATTACTATCGATGATTTGACGAACTATGAGCTCAAGTACATGACATCACCCAACAAGAAGTAATCGAAGCTTTCTCTCATGGAATCATGGCTAGGTGGCAATTTCAAGACTTCTGCAAAGAAAACCCAAGAAACAATGAAGAATTCAGACGAACAGTGGAAAAGATGATTGCCGCAGAGGAAAAGACACGAGAAAGATTCTAGGATAGAAACAACCGAGACAACCCAGATAAGCAAAATCATCAAAACAACAGACATCAGGAAAGAAAACGTAGACCAGACAACACAGTAGCAGTGACTGACAAATCAAGGAAGTTTTCCAAGCCCAGGAGGTATGACAACATTGAAAACATGCGTTGCATCTTGCACCCCAAAGGAAATCACACCATCGGAGATTGCTACACCTTCAAAGATCGATACACAAGAAAAGATAGTAAGGAGAATACCAAAGAAGGCAATCAGAAAAAAGAAGACAACCATGAAGACAAGGGATTCTAAAAATCTAGGGGGATAGTAGCAGTAATCTTTACCGGGGTTCTAGATTCCAGAAGCAAACATCAAGAAAAGCTAGCATTACGAACCATCATGGCAGCAGAACCAGCTACACTAAGATATCTCAATTGGTCATAGTATCTAATCCAATTTTCAAGAGAAGACCAATGGACTAACATAGGAAACACAAGCCATTACCCACTGGTTCTAGATCCAACTATTGCCGGTATGACCATCACGAAAGTACTAATCGATGGGGGCACCGGGCTCAACATCATTTTTTCAGAAACTCTAAGGAAGATGGGACTACAACTTGCTAGGGGATGATTACACCAACAAGCACACCTTTTTATGGCCTAGTACCCGGCAAGGCAGCAATGCCACTTGGACAAATCACTCTACCGGTTACTTTCGAGACTCCCTCAAACTACCGTACAGAGTTCATCAAGTTTGAAGTTGCGAACTTCAATTCATCATATCACACAATCCTCGGGCACCCAGCACTAGCAAAATTCATGGTGATACCACATTATCCGTACCTATTGCTTAAGATGCCAAGGCCTAACAGTGTCCTTTCTCTTCGGAGTGATTTGAAGCGTGCTTTTGACTGGGATGTTCATGATGAGGACATCGCCAAGATGGAGTCAAGGACGAGTCCAATTCGAGAAGGGGAGGATGATGAGGACATCGCCATGCTAGACACATCGACGCCATGGTCTTCCCCAAGTTGCAATTCGTTTCCAACTCAGCTGCCACGTCGTCCCCGGATTCAACAGACACATCGTCACTATTTCGGTCATAACTTCCTCATACGACATCGAAATGGGCCGTTCTTGGATGCATTGGAAAGGGGATGACGACGCCGTCGTTTTGGATCTGGTCCCAGCTCCAGACGGTCCGTGGATCATTCTGTGTGACCACGGCAAGGTGCTGCGTCACCTATTTGGGCCAACTTGGCCATGTATCGTGTTGGGCCTTAAGCCCAAGTTGTGGGCGCCCAACCCCTGGCCGTCCCCAACTCTAGGTCGAGTCTTAAACTATAAATACAGCCGCCGCTGCTGCTACACAATTGGGTTTTGTTTAGAGTTTAGTTTTCCATCGAGAAACTGAATCGTTCATTGTAACTGTGGTGACAAATCCTTTTATAGTAATCTAGGGCCCCCGTTCTTGATCTCCTCCACTGTGTTGATTAGTCCTTTGGAACCGAGTTCTTGAATCCTCTATTGATATCCGCGTCATTCATATTTACAATTTCAGATTGCGTGTTTTACCTTCTTGCTTGTGCTCTTCGATTTGCTTGTAGGAAAAGCCTTCTTGGCGAGGTCAATCAAGTTGTGCTTGGTTGATAACCAATGAAGCAGTGGTGTAACGGTTGCAGGGTTCAAATCGTGTCTGATTTGAAGCCGGATCATCAACGTCGAGATCTCCACAAATCGAACTTATCGGCTACCTCTCGGAAGACCAGGCCTGTACTCATCAATTGGTATCAGAGCTTTCAGGTTTACCGCGAGGTATAATCTCGTTTGCCTTAGATTCATATTTGTTCATTACCTAGAGTCCACAAAAAGCCCAAAAATATTTCAATTTCCGCTGTCCTATCGCCCTTTGTGCCTTTGCAATTTCGTTTCAGATTCGTGTTGTTGAGTTTGTGTCCGTGGTCGAGTCTTGTTGCTGGTTTAGGATTGTGTTCGTGGTCGTAGTTCAATCGCCCGTTGCTGTGATTTTGTTTTCCGCCGCTATCCCATCCACCGTTCCCAAACAACAAGTCGAAGCCACCACATTACTCGACTTGCCCCGCTAGCCGCCTTGTGTAACTTCTCGCCGCCGCGCAAACCCTAGATATGTTGCCAGCCGCTCTTATTTTGCCTGCATCGCAGCCCTCCTTACATCATCAGGCGAATACCTACTGCTGTGATCTGTGTTAGAGTTTAGGGAAGCTTTGCCCTAACTACCGCCGCCGTGTTGTGCCTCCCGGAAAACATACCTTGAGATACCTTCAGTAAAACAGGCATAACTTTTCGCTCGTTTATCAGAAAAATCTAAAATTTTTTCAGAAGCTTCTTGACACCATTTGGACCCGACCCAAACTCGACTTCGCCCTATTTGGTTTCATCAGAATTGCCAAAAAAATTCAGGAAAATATAAAAAAAAATTATCAAAGTTTTTGCACGCTTTTCAGAGAACATGCTGAATTTCTGTAGACCACATCCCACCTTAGTTGTAGGTGCCAATTTTTGTGGTTGCATCTTTTGTGATCCTTGTTCAGAGAAAAGTATAAAAAAATAGTGAAAAAAAATTTGTTTCCTACTAGTGCCTTTGGAAAAATCCGGGAAAAAATTCAGGAAAAAGGAGAAATCTGGGCTATTTGCTTGTTCTGTGAGTTCTTTTGATCTTTCTTTGTTTTCACCTTGTTGCGCTACGTCTCGACCATCTTAGCCAGCACCTATGATTTGTACTTTGGATCCAGATTAAACAATCGCTACTCTGCACTCGTTAATTGCTAATCCTTGCTGTCATATTGTGTGCCTACCCATAGCTCCACATATTCTTCTATCAGCACAGGTTCATCTTGCAACTGTTACCCACGCTCAACAACAGATTGCTTCGCCACTTTGGTTTTGCTCCTGTTTGGCATTGGTAAGAATACAGGCAAGACGGTGGTAAGCCGCTTGTGATTTTGTATTCCACTTTCACCACCATCACCACCACTTGTTTCCTTTTAGTTGATAGGGATAATACTTTGGTGTTGTCTTTTTCTATCTTCTAACCATGGCAGGAACTCCGACAGACTTCAATGAGTGCGTGTCCAAGGGCGGGCTTGCAACGTTCATGACTGAACAACGCAATCTTATGACCGAGCTGACGCACAACGTGAACAATCTGGTCACCCGCATTGAACAGCTTGAGCAACGCCCTCCACCTTATCGTGCTGATGATGAAGATGCGGATGCTTTTGGTGATGAAGATGCGTATGCTGACGGTGGTGCCCGTCGCCGCCTCAACTTCAATCGTTGCGGTATGGTAGGTAATAATCATGGTAATAATGATCCTTTTGCTAAAATTAAATTTAGTCTACCACCTTTTGCTGGTAATGTTGATCCAGAGGCATATTTAGATTGGGAGCTTGCTGTTCAACAAAAATTTGATTCTCATAATGTTCCTGCTAAGCATAGAGTTAGACTTGCTACTAGTGAGTTTACTAATTTTGCTTTGTTCTGGTGGAGTGATCTTTGCAATGCCAATAATGCTGCTGCTGTGCCACAAACTTGGAATGTTTTAAAGCAACGTATGACATCTCGTTTTGTTCCTCCTTATTACCAACGTGATTTATGTTTGAAACTACAAACTTTAAAACAAGGTGATAAAGGAGTAGAAGCATACTATCAAGAATTGCTTATTGGTTTAGCACGTTGTGGTATAAATGAAGATGATCATGATGCTAGTGCTAGATTTTTTGGTGGTTTAAACCATGATATACAGAACATACTTGATTACAAAGAATGGCGCAATTTTTCCCAATTGTATCATCTTGCTATTAAGGTAGAACGAGAAGTACAGGGACACAAACAACACCAGCTTTTCAGGTCTAATAATGGGAGGAATTTTCAGTAGTGTTTCGAGCCAGAGACGCCCAAGCTTCATGTTGCACCACAGCCATCTACACCTCCATTTTCTTCCGGGGTAAGTAAATTGTCTAATGTGCAGTTTCCACAGCTGAAGAAAGGTGGCACTCCGGGTGCTTCTACTGGCTCCTCCTCGTCTAGATCTAAAATCATTTGCCACCGATGCAAAGGCATGGGACATGTCATGAAGGAATGCCCTAGTCGTCGCGCTTTCATTGCTACCGAGGATGGATATGCAAGTGCTAGTGATGTTGAAGATGATTTAGCCCTTGCTGCTAACATTGATGCAGATCCCACTGAGGGCGATCAAGACAAGGAGGCCATCACCATTGACTCCATGGCTACTGCCGTGGACTACCCTAGCCTTCTTGTGCAGCATGTGTTGAGTACACGTGTGGGTCATGAAGAAGAGATGAAGATCCAACGCCACAATTTGTTCCACATGTATCTCATTGTGCAGGGTTGTCGTGTTCTCACTATCATTGATAGCGGGAGTTGCAACAACTTGGTGAGTTCAGATTTGGTTGACAAGCTTGGCTTGACCACACGACAACATTCATATCTATATAAACTTCAATGGTTCAATAATAGTGGTAAGACTAAGGTAACTAAATCAGCACGCATTAGCTTTTTCACAGGCTCTTATCATGATACTACTGATTTTGATGTTGTCCCTATGCAAGCTTGTTCCATTTTGTTAGGTCACCCATGGGAATTTGATAATGATGCTTTACACCATGGTAGAACTAATACATACACTATCATACATAAGGACAAGAAAATTACATTGCTACCTTTGTCTCCTATGGATATTATTAAATATGCTAATGAGATCAAAAATAAACCTCCAACAGACATTGCTAAAAATAATGGGATTAAGTTAAAAGGAGGTGCTTTTCTTGCTACAACTCCTGCTACTGCTGAGTTATGTGATAATCCTAATGCACCATGTTATACTATGTTTTGTCAATCTTTTATGTCTGGTGCATTGCCTGCTGTCACTAACCTTTTGCAGGAGTTCGCTCATGATGGGATGGAGTCGAGGACGACTCCAATTCTACAAGGAGGGGATGATGAGGACATCGCCAAGATGGAGTCGAGGATGACTCCAATTCGAGAAGGGGAGGATGATGAGGACATCGCCATGCTGGACACATCGACGCCATGGTCTTCCCCAAGTTGCAATTCGTTTCCAACTCAGCTGCCACGTCGTCCTCGGATTCAGCAGATACATCGTCACTGTTTCGGTCATAACTTCCTCATACGACATTGAAACGGGCTGTTCTTGGATGCGTTGGAAAGGGGACAACGACGCCATCGTTTTGGATCTGGTCCCAGCTCCAGAAGGTCCGTGGATCATTCTGTGTGACCATGGCAAGGTGCTGCGTCACCTATTTGGGCCAACTTGGCCATGTATCGTGTCGGGCCTTAAGCCCAAGTTGTGGGCGCCCAACCCCAGGCCGTCCCCAACCCTAGGTCGAGTCTTAGACTATAAACATAGCTGCCGCCACTGCTACACAATTGGATTTTGTTTAGAGTTTAGTTTTCCATCGAGAAACTGAATCGTTCATTGTAACTGTGGTGACAAATCCTTTTACAGTGATCCAGGGCCCCCGTTCTTGATCTTCTCCACTGTGTCGATTAGTCCTTTGGAACCGAGTTCTTGAATCCTCTATTGATATCCGCGTCATTCATATTTGCAATTTCAGATTGCGTGTTTTACCTTCTTGCTTGTGCTCTTCGATTCGCTTGCAGGAAAAGCCTTCTTGGCGAGGTCAATCAAGTTGTGCTTGGTTGATAACCAACGGAGCAGTGGTGTAATGGTTGTAGGGTTCGAATCGTGTCTAATTTGAAGCCAGATCGCCAACGTCGAGATCTCCACAAATCGAACTTACTGGCTACCTCTCGAAAGATCGGGCCTATACTCATCAGTTCAGGCAATCCAAATTGCAGCAAAGGCACAAGCCGCCGATGGTAGAAAAGAAATATCCACTATCGCCGCAGAAATGAGCCCAGAAGAACTAGAGATACCAGCTAGAAAGCCCAGCATACTCGCACCACCAAAAAAAGTCAACGTCAAGCAAATCGACCTGGGCACCGGTGATCCCTCCAAAACGGCAACCATCAACGCCCACCTCTCGGCAAAATAGGAACTCGCGCTCACCAACTTTCTTCGGGACAACAAAGATATCTTCGCTTGGAAGTTGGCCAACATGCTAGGTGTCCCAAGGAAGTTGGCTGAGCATGGAATCGATGTCAATGAAGGCTCAAAGCCTATGAAGCAACGGCTACGACGATTCTCACTCGACAAGAAGGCAGCTATTAAAAAGGAAATCACAAAGCTAATGGCAGTCAGATTCATCAGAGAAATCCTCCATCCAGATTGGCTAGCAAACCCAGTTCTAGTATAGAAAAAGAATACGGACGAGTGGTGCATGTGTGTCGACTACACAGATCTCAACAAACACTGCCCGAAAGATCTGTTTGGGCTACCACACATTGATCAGATAGTTGATTCAACAGCAGGATCCGCCCTTTTATCTACAAAACCATGTCATCTGGACTCAAGAATGCTGGTGCCACTTACCAAAGAGCTATCCAAACATGCCTGGGTGATCAGATTGGTGAAAACGTAGAGGCATACGTGGATGATGTAGTAGTAAAGACAAAGAACCCGAATACACTAATTGAAGGCTTAAAGCAAACCTTCGAAAACCTGAAAAGATGGAGGTGGAAATTGAACCCAAACAAGTGTGTATTCAGAGTTCCTTCAGGACAACCACTCGGATTCTTGGTCAGTCATTGCGGAATCAAAGCAAGCGCCAAGCAAATTCGAGCCATAATAGAGATGGGCCCTCCTCGAAGTGTCAAAGATGTGCAGAAGCTAATAGGTTGCATGGTGGCCCTAAATCGTTTCATATCAAGACTCAGCAAAAAAGGGTTACCTTTCTTTAAACTACTAAAGAAGACAGACAAATTCAAGTGGACAGAAAAAGCCAATGAAGCTTTTAAGAAGCTCAAGGCATACCTAACTTCATCGCCCGTTCTCACACCTCCAAAGAAATACGAAGACATGATGCTGTACATTGCGGCAACTTCTACTGTGATCAGCACAACGATTATCGTAGAAAGAGAAGAAGAAGGGCGTGTATACAAAGTACAACGCCCCATATACTACATTAGTGAAGTACTGTCAGAATAAAAAATCCGGTACCCGCATGTGCAAAAACTACTCTAAGCCCTCTGGATCACTTCATGCAAGCTTCGCCACTATTTTGAAGGCCACGAGATTACCGTGGTGATAGATTTCTCACTCGGAGACATCCTACACAACAAAGACGCAACAGGGCGCATATCTAAGTGGGCAGTTGAACTTGGTGCTCTCAATATCCATTTCACCCCACAGAAGGTAATTAAATCTCAAGCACTAGCTGATTTTGTTGCCGAGTGGACAGAAATTCAACAGCCTATGTCAAATACCATCCTTGATCATTGGAAGATGTACTTTGATGGATCACTCAAGCTAGGTGGAGCTGGTGCAGGCGTTCTCCTCATTTCTCTAGATGGAAAACAACTCAAGTATGTCCTTCAGATATTATGGCAAGCTACAAACAATGAAGCAGAATACGAAGCCCTCATCCACGGGCTACGAGTGGCAATTACCCTCGGAATCAAATGTTTACTCATTTACGGCGATTTAGCAGTAGTCATCAATCAAGTCAACAAAGATTGGGACTGCACCAAAGAAAACATGGGCGCTTACTGTGCTGAAATACAAAAGCTCAAAAAACATTTTCAAGGATTAGAAATTCTACACGTCCTGCGCGATTCTAATATTGCGGTAGACGTCCTCGCCAAGCTTGGATCAGACAGGGTTAAGGTCCCACCTGGTGTATTCATAGAGGAGTTATCAGCTCCCTCTATCAAACAACCCAGTGAGATAACCCCCTGAAATCTCAGCTAAAGGTACCCAGATTTTGGTAATCACCACTTCATGGACCCAGGTTTTTATCGATTACATCAAAGAGAATAAGTTGCCAGCAGAAAAAGAGGAAGCTACCTGAGTTGTTCGCAGAAGCAAGAACTATGTCCTAGTGGGAAACAAACTCTATAGAAGAGCCACATCATCAGGAGTACTCCTAAAATGTGTCTCATTTGAAGAGGGCAAAGAGATCCTAGACGAAATACACTCAAGTTGCTATGGAAATCACGTCGCTTCAAGAACACTAGTCGGCAAAGCATTCCGCACCAGATTCTACTGGCCAACCGCTTTGAAAGACACAGAAGAACTTGTCAGAAGATGCAAAGGCTGTCAAATGTTCACAAGACAAGCTCATGTGCCAGCTCACAATCTCATCTGCATCCCACCCGCTTGGCCTTTCTCCTGCTGGAGCTGGATCAAGTAGGACCTCTCAAGAAAGCAAAAGGTGGTTTTGAGTACATCTTCGTAGCAATTGACAAGTTCACCAAGTGGGTTGAATACAAACCACTCGCAAAATACAGCGTAGCCAAAGCAGTCAAGTTCATCCAAGAAATTATGCACCGCTTCGGTATGCCCAATCGAATCATCATAGATTTGGGTTCTCCCTTCACAACCATAGAATTCCAAAGTTGGGCACAAGACTATGGCTTCAGAATAGATTATGCATCAGTCGCACATCTAGAGGCCAATGGACAGGTAGAAAGGGCTAATGGACTCATACTAGCTAGATTAAAACCAAAATTGTATGAAGAACTAGTGGACTATGGATCAAAATGGATTGAAGAATTACCCAAGGTCGTATGGGGGCTATGGACTCAAATAAGCAGAGCCACCGGATACTCACCTTTCTTCCTAGTTTATAGATCAGAAGCCATACTACCTGCCGACTTGATGTGGACGTCACCAAGGATAGAACAATATGACAAAGGAGAAGCAGAACACACCCAAAGATTAGAGCTCGACAATACAGAAGAAGTCAGAGTAAATGCTACCCTTCAATCAGCAAGATACCTCCAAGGATTAAGATGCCACTACAACAAGAATACCCAGTCTCAATCATTAATAGTCGAAGACCTAGTACTAAGAAGAATACAAAAAACTGACAGACGCCATAAACTACTCAGTCCATGGGAAGGTCCTTTTATCGTCACAAAAGTCACCGAACCAGGCACATACAAGTTGATAACTGAAGATGGAAGAGAAGTCAATAATACATGGCACATCAGCCAGCTAAGAAGATTCTATGCATGAAAACAACTCAAGGGAAAATATATATACAAGCCACAAGAGATCAATGTTCATGATCAATAAAGATAGTGCTCATCAACAACATATGTACTATTATGACCTATCAATATTCATGATCAATAAAGATGGTTCTTTCTCGACAAACATATGTCTTATTATGGCTTTCCTCATGTTGTTTCCAATGAGCATACCGGTCGAGAGCAAAAGAGCTGAAAAGATGCTTGAGCCTGCCGATGAGGGTAGCTAACAAGGTAACACCCGAACCAAAAAGCAAAATGGCTAAAAAGACGCCTGAGCATACCGGCCAAGAGCAAAAGAGCTGAAAAGATGCTTGAGCCTACCGATGAGGGTAGCTAACAAGCTAACACCCAAACCAAAAAGCAAAATGGCTAAAAAGATGCCTGAGCATACCGGCTGAGAGCAAAAGAGCTAAAAAGATGCTTGAGCCCACCGATGAGAGTAGCTAACAAGCTAACACCTGATCTAAAAAGCAAAATGGCTGAAAAGACGCCTGAGCATACCGGTCGAGAGCAAAAGAGCTGAAAAGATGCTTGAGCTCACCGATGAGGGTAGCTAACAAGCTAACACCCGAACCAAAAAGCAAAATGGCTAAAAATACGCCTGAGCATACCGGCCGAGAGCAAAAGAGCTGAAAAGATGCTTGAGCTCGCCGATGAGGGTAGCTAATAAGCTAACACCCGAACCAAAAAGCAAAATGGCTAAAAATATGCCTGAGCATACCGGCCAAGAGCAAAAGAGCTAAAAAGATGCTTGAGCCCGCCGTTGAGGGTAGCTAATAAGCTAACACCCAAACCAAAAAGCAAAATGACTGAAACTAAGCCTAAGCATAAATCAGAGCAATTTCAAGACAAGACCCTCTAGCTCCTTGTTCCAAATAGCAAGAGGCTCAGAGGCTACACTCAGAAGATCCCAAAAAGCACTACACGGTTTCGCTCAGGAAAGCACTCGAACGACGCTTGTACCTACTCGGTAGGACCTAACAGAACAATTCGAGGCTTCTAGAGCTCAACCATGAAGTGCTCGGGGGCTTGACGATCCTAGGATGTTTTTGCAACCAAGGAAAGGACCAAACGTCGACCATATCTCGAGTTAAGCCAAAAAGAAGAAGCTGAAGATACTCAAGATCACTAGTCCTAAGTCTTTTTAGTACTAACAAGAACACAAAGTTTGTCAAGACAACAATCTATACCGAGTTGTTTACAAGTCACAGACGAAAGCCAGACAAGCACTCGACAAATCAAGGAAGTTTGTCAAGACATCAATGTACATATACCAAGTTGTTTACAAGGCACAAACGAAAGCCAAAAAAGCACAACGATCTATACCGAGTTGTTTACAAGGCACAAACGAGAGCTCGAAAAGCACTCGACAGATCAAGGAAGTTTGTCAAGACAATGATTTACCTAAACTGGGTTGTTTACAAGACAAAGGAATATAGACAAAGAAGACATCAACAAAAAACAAAAAATCTCCATTCAATCTTCAAGTATAGTGTTCTATTACTGAAGCTAGAATACAAAGGTCGATTACATCAAGCATTGTCATCAGGAGAAGAAATATCAATGTTAAGATTATCTACAATCTTCCTAGCTAAATCTTCGACCTCAGGCTCCAACTTCTCAATAGCATCCAGATACTCTTGACTCTTGGCTTCGTTAGCAACCTTGGACAAAGGAAACTCCAGAGAAAGAACCTAGACCTGGGCAAGAACATTCCTAGTACACAAATGGGCACACCTCTTCATGAACTCCTAGAAATGGGTCGGCACTTTGGGAATAAACTGAGCCCAAGAATGACCATCATCTGCTAGAGTCCAGAGAAGGTTAGTTACTGACCGAAAAGACTTCCACAAAGCATTCCAGTTATCAGTAGCCGTTGCCAACTTGTCAGTCAAGTCTTCAATGGTTTTTTGGGCCTGCACAAGATCCCTGTCAACTCCACGCCTAATCAACTTAGCAAGCACGAGTTCTTCTTTAGCTCGAGTAATTACCTCCTCAGCATTATTGTGGTTAGTACAAACAAGTGTCTTCATCTCCTTGATACCCTCCGAGAGCTTCTGCTTTTCAACTCGGCGAGCTAGACCAAGCAACAAAAGACAAGTCAGTAGAAAGGCAAATTTGAATACAAAAGGAAATGAAAAAGAACTCGCAATAGCATGGCACTCTTTCTTCATGGCCTCCACAATTTCCAAGGCCTCCTGGGTAGCTGCATCCCTCTGCTTTTCTACCTCAACCACCCGGGCATGGAGAGCCTTCTCCTCCTTCTGATGCATCTGACGCTCAGTCTCCAACTCGGCCCGACAGAGGTCAAGCTCCGCCTTTAGGGTACTCACCTCAGAAGACAACTTTTTCTCGGTTTCAGATGAGAAAAAGAAGCCGGTATGATCATGAGAAAAAGACTGAGCAAAGAGAGAGAGAGAAAAACAAGACATAAGGATAGAAGAAAGATGAACATCTAAAGAAAGAACTTCAAAAAAACTTACTTGGAGATTTTCCCCGAAAGAAGTCGCAAAGGTCGCCAAGTTTCCCTAGGCAGCGGTCAGCTCCAACAATCGATGAGTGGCATCAAATTGCTGCACCACATCATCAGCCAAAGGCAGACCACCAGAAGCAAGAATAGGAGAGGGAGAAGCCGGCTGATGCAAAGAAGGTGTGACTAGGGCAATCTCCTGGGAAGCCACGACCAACCCCTCAGATGAATCTACCGCCATGGCCACGGTCACCTCAGGAGTCAACAAATCAATGGCTGCGTACTCTGCCCCCCTCATAGCCACCTCGAAGACCATGCATTCCGAGTCCTGAGACTCAGTACACAAGGGTGCACCAGAGGTCTGACAAGAAGTCGACTGAGGGTTCAGGGAAGACGAAGGCCTAAAAGTTGACAAGGAAACTCGCTAATAAGAATAAGAAAAAAGGAGAACAAAAGCAAAGAAATAAAACCAAAATTCACTCACTCAGCTATCTTCTTCTTCATAAAACCAAAAGAAGACCTTGCAGGGGGAACCATAGCAGCAAAAACATCACCACCACCCTGCGACGAGAGTAGCATGGTCGGTGCTGGAGCCCTAGAAGAACTCGAACCCAATGACCGCTTACTACAAGGGAACAAAACCAAAGTCAAAATAAAAAGAGGGGTTCAACAACAAGAAAACAAGAAAAGAACTCATCGATGAGTAACGAGGGTGGCATCATCATCCTCTTCTTCCTCACTCTCTACCAAGGCCACCATAGCACCAGCTAAAAAGGACAAAAGTACTTGGTCAAAGATAAAAACAAACAACAAAAGGACAGAGCATACTAATTTTCTCACCTAAGAGCATGCTAGCTACAACTAGAGTACCTGGATGAGTACTCGACTGATGAGACTTCTTGGCAGCAGATGGAGCAGAAGAAGAACTATCTACTCGCCCCCTCTTCCCAAAAGTATGAGGAGCTCGAGGAACTGGATGGGAAACATACTCTACATATACATCAAGGTTTGCAGAAGAAACGCTAGGAAATATTGTGGTGGTCTGAAACTTACTGGTCAAGGATGCCCTAGCAAGACTACCCCCAGCCTCCACATTTGTAGGGAAATCATCAAGGGGAATTGGATCAGTGAAATTACGCCCCAATTCCTACAAAAGAGTAAAACAACAAGACAAAGAAGATTAAGCAAAAAAGTGGATACGACAAAAGATAATCAAAAGTACCCGCATAAAAAAAGAACAACTCACAGCAGGGGGCGGGTTGTTAGCACTGTACTCAAGGACAGCAAGCGGGACGACGCTTACTCCTTTCAGCATCTTCTAAAGACGCTCGAGCACCTCCTCATCAGTCAACTCATGGGCAGGGACCATACGAGAAGGGTCCTCCACCCCAGAGTACTCAAAACCATAGTTTTCTTGCTCCTTCAGAGGTTGAACTCAACGGCAAAGAAAACTAGAAATAATCCCAAAGCCGGTGAAGCCTTGCTGTTTCAGAGTACAAATCCTCTTAAGAAACGGCTTGATCGCCTGGACCTCAGCCATCGTCACAGGGTTCTTTTCCCATTGGTCATTAACCAAGCGACCAGATCCAAAATGAACGGAAAGAGGAGGAATCAAGTTGGTGGCATAAAACCAGTCAGCACGCCAATCCCTCACAGAATCAACCAGGTCATAGTCAAAAAATTTGCTCTTAAGACCCTGGCAAAACTGAATCCTACAGCCACCAAGAACATTGGTGTCATCGCAGCGGGGTTGTGGCTTTAGGCGAAAGAAGTAATGAAAGAGAGAAAGAGAAGGAGGAATTCCAAGGAAAGTTTTACAAAGATGAACAAAAATAGAAAGATGAAGGATAGCATTGGGAGCAAGATGGTTCAGGCTAATCCCAAAATAGTTCAGAAATCGGTGAAGAAAGGCAGAAGTAGGAAGGCAGAGATCAACACGGATAAAGGAGACAAAAAGAATAATCTCACCAGGACCTGGAGCAGGGACCCGATGCTCGCTTGGAGCTCTCCAATCAGCGATATCCTTGCTCTGAATCAGACCATCGCTAACAAGCTTGCGAAGCTGATCTTTAGTCGTTGTTGGAGCCAGCCAGATCTTCTGAGCAGCCCTCATGGCCATGAATTCTTGTTTTTCAATAACGGAGAGTGATGCTTCCTCGTCGACAAAGGTCGCCTAGGACTTACTCGCTGACTTCTTCCTACCCATATACTAGCAAAAGCAATGGGGGCACTAAGAATCGAGAAGGCTTAGACAACAGCACTCAAATGACGGCAACAATGGCAGTGGCGGAAGTTTGAATACTAGGGTTTCAAAGGAAAATTAGGGCAGTAAGGAAGAAGAAGAGGAAAGGCCCTTAAATAGATTTTACACCAGTAAAAACGTGGCCCACTAGGCCCATTTTAACATGGCATGAGGACACAACGGTCCATTTACTGACACAGCTAAAATGATGGACGGCACAAATCCACACAACGGTATAGTTCAACAGGCAGATTTTAGACTTATCCATCAAGCACTACAGCAGAGTCATCATATTACTACAAAAAGAACTCATCAGCCATGAAGCAAAGAAGGGCTAGCTCACAAGGAATGCAACAACCCGGTCCTTACAAAAAGAACTCAGGAATCTCATAAACAACTGGGACATCAGGAGAATAAAGAATGACAACTCAGAAGACAAGATTCTTTCCATTATAAATGGTTTCAAAAAATAGAAGATTACACATCTTACAAGACCCAAAGAACTCGGTACTACGACAAGCACGGTAGCAAAGAGGAACCCAGACACGGCTAGGCTCTGGAACGACTACGTGTTCCAAATTGCTACTTGGTAGAACAAATCGCCCTCGGTTACACTGTTTTCTTCAAAGGACAGATGCAGTGCATCAAAGGCAGAAATCAGCAGCACGGCGGGACAACATGGAGCAGAGAAGGCCGGCAGGCATCTATCTACCCAAGTCCAATGTGATGCTGGATATGGTGTTGATCTGCACTGGACAGTCTCAGAGCAAACGATGAGGATCAACCCAGAACTACTAGATGAAGGAACGTATCCCACATCACAAGACTCCCTCCGACTACCGCCACGTACTTCCAAGTACAATGCTGCTATGGGATTAGCCTACCTCTAATCCCTATCACAAGACTCCCTCCAGCTACGGCAAGATACACAAGAACTGCAAAATACGCCCGAAGGCTGCTCTACTTCACAAACTACCATATTCATGACTACGAAGATTTCACACAAAGCAATAGAATGCTTGATGAATCAAAACAGCACACAAGGAGGATATTTTAGGCCAAAAGAAGCGGTGCACATAGACCGGGAGCACCAATGGAATAAACCTAACAAAGGATACAGTGAAAAGACAGAATTCAATGAAAAAGGACTCAGGCGTGAAGGAGCAGTACTCGAGAACGAGCATATTTGAAAGAATATACTAACACTGTACAACTCATGAATAAATAGCATTTACTATCAACCACCACCATACAACTACATCTGACAATAGCAGACTACCAGAGAACATGTTAAGAACCTGTATCCAAGTTCTTTTTGGATAAAAAGAACCCAGCAAGAGGCTCGGGGGCTATGCTCAGTGACTGCACTTTTTCCTTCAAAAAAGCACACATCACTCAGAAGACTTCCTCAAGATAGCATTTTTTTCAAACAACATAAGATTCAAGACCCTCCAACTTTTTGTTCCAAATAGCAAGAGGCTCGAGGGCTACACTCAGTGAGTGCACTTTTTCCTTCAAAAAAGTGCGCATCACTCAGAAGACTTCTTCAAGACAAACCACTTCAAGACCACATGACAAAAAGAACCCGGACATGGCTATATCTGAGATCTTTTTAACAAAGAACCCAGGTATATGCTTAGGAGTCCTTCAACGAAGAATTAGAGCGATTTCAAGAGAAGACCCTCCAGCTCCTTGTGCCAAACAGCAAGAGGCTCAGGGGCTACACCCAAATGGGAGTACTTTTTTCTTCAAAAGGTACACACCACGTGAAGATCTCATGAAGAGCTACATGGTTTCGCTCAAGAAAGCACTCGGACGACACTTGTTCCTGCTTGACAAAACCTGAAGGAATAAGACAAGATTTCTAGAGCTCAACCATGAAGTGCTCGGGGGCTTGTTGGTGCGGGACCCACAGGATACCCTGCAAGGAAGGGAGAATATCTAGTCTAACTAGGATTCTTCCCATGTAATCTTAGTAGTAGTATTATTCTATAATCCTACTAGGAACTCTCATTGTAAACTGACTAGGATTCTGACCTTCTGACTATATAAAGGAGGGCAGGGTTCCTAGAGACGGGACTTAGATGACGTAACGCAACACTTTACAATCAATCCAACACAAAGGCTAACGCCGACTAGACGTAGGGCTATTACTTGATCAACAATCGAGGGCCCAAACCAGGATAAATTGACTATCTCTTGCGTTAATCGTTGAGTTCCGCATATGCTGAAGCCCGAACATACTGCCCCGAGTACCCCCGTGGCAGGCTATCGGTGGTGAAACATCGACAGATATGGAAAAACAAGGTTGGTAATGCACCAATTAGGTTTTCACTCACTCCTAATCACTTAATGCAGTATTGAAAAGCAAAAGCGATATAAATTTGTAAAACACAAGGTAGGTTTAAATGCATCTGGGGCTTGCCTTGATTGGCGGAAAAGTCAGGTTCCGAAGTCGTTCCACTGGTATCAAATCCGACTTCAACAGACGGATTAACCTCCTCCTCAACTTGATTAACTACCACGTGCTCACTTTCGTTCACTACACATAGTAACAATGCCATGTCTAACATGATGCGAGATACAAAACGTGATGCTTGATAAATGATGCGAAAGTTAAAAACTTGAATACAACTTTCCTTCGTGGTACACTTATAAGTCAAAACTAACTAAACCTTTTTCATAACACTTATTTCAATTGCCAAGGATCATTACCAACTAATGACCCAAGGTCATCACTCAATCCAAAAATTCAAACAAAACCTAAATCATTAAAGGTTACTATTTGCGTTTATGAATTAATTATTTAATTCAAAATTATGAAATAAATCAACTTGTTCCAATTGAGCTCAAAATTTTTGTAAAGGTTCATTACATGATAACTAAATGGCAAAACCATTTTCATAATTTTTGGATAATTATTTAAACCTAGAAAAATCATGGAAACTCATTTATTAATTAATTGAGCAATTTTTATCACATTCAAAAAGTACTAAAAATCAACAGTTCATATTTTTATTAAATAGTATACATCACAGAGAGGTCACACAAAAATTTTCATAATTTTTGTAGCTCTAAATAATTCTACACAAAAATAACAAAAACTCATACTATTCATTCATCACTGAAAAATAGAAAATTCATTTTCAAACACAGAGTCACTGACAACGCGACCCCACCTATCATCCCTGACCTCCCACGCTAACCATGGCGACTACACACGCTGACCAGCAATTTCTCACCAACGACGAGATCATCGACGATGGCCAAGGTACCACCACGTCCCCTACATCCCTACGCGTCGATTGGTGGCACAAGCGAGACCTAAAACGGCCTAGACCGAGCATGACACTAGCCATGGCGGCCACGACGGCACGGCTATGCTACGCCAGTGACGTGAGACCGGTAGAGGTTAAACAAATCACAATGGAAGGTTCAACAGCTCACCCCGAACACGATTGAGCAAGGAGCAGGACCGAAAGAGCAACGAGAGGTGGGTCGACGTGCACAGCAGCCACGATGGAGCAACGGTCGTCGATGGCAGTGTTCTGGCCACTATGGTGGACAAAATGGTCAATCAACTGGGCACAAAGCACCACAGCATCGTGGCAAAGTTGAAACAAGACTTCGCAAGGTCAGAGGCTCACCATAGAGCTACGGCCATGGTGAAGCGCATGCGACGGCGACGCTGCCGGCCGCGAGGAAGAAAAGCGATGAACGGTGGTTCCCAGCGAAGTCAAGCTACAAGGGCTGGTTGGCTAGGTGCGCAAGGAACAAGCGGAGCTATGAAGGGCTTTGCTATGACTGGAACGGCGCTACGGCGTCGGTGTGAGCTCGTCGGAGTTGGGTAGTGGCGACGAGAAAAGCAGAAGAAGGAGAAAGAACGGCGACGACGGCGTTCCGACCTTTATAGTGCGGCAAAGAAGCAAGGAGATGACACGCAGCAGCCTACTCATGCCAGCGCAAAGCCGGAGAAGGCCATGGGCATGCCTAGAAGCCAGAGGAAGCTTGCCGGCGGTGACAGCTGGCCGATGGCACTGTTTGCCATAATTACAAAATTGCCACTTGTTTTAAATTCTCAAATTACTCCCAAATTTATATGACAACTCAAAAATCTTTAAAAATAAAAGTTGTTACAAATTCAAAGTTCTACAACTTTGCTGTTATACCCATACCCAAATTCAGTCTACATTTTGAAATGCAAGTTTAAATTCAAAAAGGGGACATTTCAAGAATTTACGCCTTTTCAAATTACTTCAAATTTTACATAACAACTTTGAAAACTCCAAAAACAAACTTTGTATAACTTGACAAGCTCTACACTTTTGCTTTTAGGCTCAACCCCAAAATGTGCTTAGATTTTGAAATGGGGTTTTCCAGGGTAAAATTAAATGTTGAAATCAGGGTTTTCGGAAATTCAAATCAATACAAAGATTTTTAACTCAATTCAAGCCATACAAGTCAACACATATAACATAAAGGTAAACTTATTTTAGTGTATGCATATCAAAATTTTCACTAACACATGAATGATGTGCTATGCATATGATGACATGGCATGTTTTAGTATTTAAACACCCGAGGTGTTACAATCCTTCCCCCTAAAAGAAATCTCGTCCCGAGATTTAAAGTCCAAGGGTAAGTAATGGAAAAGGAAATGTGTCGAATGAACACATACAAAACATGTCCATAAAATAGCCAAGGTCTCTTTACAAAACATGATTTGTAACGACCGAGCACAACTAACATTATTCTATGTTGACGCAAGAAACTCCGAAAACTTTTCTAGCAAGTAATCTTTGGATTCCCAAGTAGCTTCTTCTTTGGAATGTTGATTCCATTGTATCTTGTAGAACTTGATTGTTCTCCTTCGTGTGACACGGTCTTTCTGATCCAGAACTTGGATAGGATATTCGGAATAGGTCAAATCAGGTTCAAGTTCCACTCCTTCAACCTCAACATTATGCTCAGGCACTAGGAGACACTTCTTTAATTGAGAAACATGGAATACATCGTGCACAGCTAAAAGATGTTTTGGTAACTTCAAACAATATGCCACCTTTCCACACCTTTCCAAATTTTGAAATGGTGCCAACTTGCCTTTAACACCGAAATGGGTAACTCTCTTCATTGGTGATACCTTCAGATATACAAAATCTCCCTTGTTAAACACCAATGGTCTACGTCGTTTATCTACATAACTCTTTTGTCGAGACTGAGATATCTTCAAATTACTTTGTATCTATCTAACCTTCTCTTCTATTTCTTTCACAAGGTCAACTCCAAAGAACCATCTTTCCCCGGGTTTAGACCAATTTAGTGATGTTCTGCATCTATGACCATAGAGTGCTTCAAATGGAGCCATTCTAATGCTCTCCTGATAACTATTGTTGTATGAGAACTCAGCCAAAGGCAAGCATTCATCCCACTTATTGGAATAGTTAAGAACACAACATCTCAACATATCTTCAAGTACTTGATTGACCCTTTTAGTCTGACCATCCGTCTATGGGTGATAAGCTATACTATGCAGGAGTTTGGTACCCAACAAAGCATGCAATTGTTTCCAAAAGTTGGAGACAAACTGTGTACCCCTATCTGACACTATGGTATTTGGTACTCCATGTAGGCTCACAATTCGTGCTAAATACATCTTGGCATATTGGATAGTGGGGTATGTACTCATGACTGGAAGAAAATGTGCTGACTTAGTTAGTCGATCTACAATGACCCATATTGAATGAAAGCCTTTTGATGTCTTGGGTACGCCAACTATAAAATCCATACTAATATCCTCCCACTTCCAAGCTAGAATAGGCAATGGCTGTAACTCTCCAGTGGACCTCAAATGTATAGCTTTCACTTTTTGACAAGTATCACACTTGGCTATATATCGGGCAATCTCTATCTTCATTTTGGTCCACCAAAATCTCTGTTTCAAGTCATGGTACATCTTATTACTTCTCGGATGAATAGATAACCTAGTAGCATGTGCCTCTTCAAGAATTGACTGTCGCAACTCAGGAACCATTGGTACCACAAGATGATTCTTGAACCATAGCACCCCTTCATCATCTATTTTGAAGCATTCCGCTTTTCCATTCTGGTCTCTTTCTTTGATATGGGCTATACCCTTGTTTTCTTTCTGAGCGGCAATAATCTGGTCTCGAATAGTTGATCCAACAGTTATATTGGTCAAACTACCTTGTTGAATTACCTCTATACTCAACTTTTCCATCTCTTCACATAAAGTCAAATCCAATGTTTTTACTGTCAGACAATTGCAATGACTCTTACAACTAAGGGCATCTGCAACCACATTTGCCTTACCAGGATGGTAATGTACTTCCAAGTTATAATCTTTAATCAATTCTAACCATCTTCTTTGTCGCATGTTCAATTCTGATTGAGTAAAGATATACTTTAAACTCTTGTGATCTGTATACATATGGCAAGTATTACCAAGTAGGTAATGCCGCCAAATCTTCAAAGCATGGACAACCGCTGCTAACTCCAAATCATGAGTTGGATAATGTTCTTCATGTTGCTTAAGTTGTCTGGAAGCATAGGCAATGACTCAGCCTTCTTGCATCAATACACATCCAATGCCAATACCAGAAGCATCACAATAAACGTCAAATGACTTTTCGATTTCTGCTTGTGCTAATACTGGTGTAGTGGTTAGTAATCTCTTCAAAGTTTGGAAGGCTTCTTCACAATTAGATGACCAAACAAACTTTGCTTGGTTCTTCAACAACCTAGTGATGGACTTGGATATTCTAGAGAAATCTGGGATAAAACGACGGTAATAACCCGCCATTCCAAGAAAACTCTGAACTTGATGAACTGTGGTTGGCGGTTTCCAATCTAGTACATCCTTAACTTTGCTTGGATCTACAGCAACTCCTTCAGCTAACAAAACATGTCCTAAAAACTGTATTTCCTTTAGCCAAAAATCACACTTACTGAACTTGGCATAAAGGTGATGTTCTCTCAAGCGGGTCAGAACAATTCTGAGGTGTTCTGCATGTTCTTTCTTATTCTTAGAATATACTAAGATGTCATCAAAGAACACCACTACAAACTTGTCTAACTTAGGCATGAATACGGAATTCATTAGATACATGAAATGAGCTGGGGCATTCATCAATCCAAAAGACATTACCAGGTATTCATATAATCCATATCTTGTGGTAAATGTTGTTTTGGGAATATCTTTAGGCTTAATCTTGATTTGGTGATAACCTGACCTCAAATCAATCTTGGAGAAAACTTTGGCTCCAGCCAGTTGATCAAAAAGCAAGTCTATCAGAGGTAAGGGATACTTATTATTAATGGTTACTTCATTCAATGGACGATAGTCAACATACAACCTCAGGGTCTCATCTTTCTTTTTTCACAAAAATTGCAGGACATCCCCAAGGTGATGAACTAGGTTGGATAAACCCCTTATCAATCAACTCTTGCAACTGAGTCTTCAACTCGACTAATTCCTTGGGAGGCATCCTATAAGCTCTCTGAGAGATCAGAGCTGTTCTAGGTTTTAACTCTATGTTAAACTGAACATCCCTATCTGGTGGTAGACCGGGTAAATCTTTAGGAAAAACATCCAGAAATTCACAGACTATCGGGATATCTCTAATCTCCTTGACGGAAGTCGCACAAACTTTTTCCACTGATCTCCTTAAGGTTGGAAGTAGGATAAGAAGCTGAGAATTAGTATCAAGCAAACTCACCCTTATTGTCCTATTCAAAGCATCTATAATAGCCTTGTGCTGATACATCCAATTCATTCCCAAGATCACATCTATATCCTGATCCTTGAGAATAATCATGGTAGTGGGAAAAATATGCCCACCTAGGTTTATGGGTACCTAGTATACCATTTCCTTAGTACACAGACATCCCCCGAGCGACTATATAAATAAATTTTCCTTTGTTTCCCCAATTGGAATTTCATGCTTTATGACAAAGGTTCTAAAAAAGCATAACTACAGGATGAATGAATGAGATGCACCAGAATCAAAAAGCATAACTGCATGATGATCAGCGATAGGAAACATACCCAGCATCATGGGCTCCCCTTCTAGAATCTCCCCGACCTAAATATAGAAAACCCACCCTGTCTTCTTTTCATCTTTGCCCTTCTGAGCATTCTGATTATTGTTCTTATTCTGAACTTGACCCTGTTGTTGATTATCAGGAGCCTTCTGAGAATTTGGATTATACTGTTTGGGATATGGACATTCCCTGGAGAAATGACCAGACCTTCCACAATTGTAACATGGATAACTGTGACCCTAGGGCGTTGGAGCATGGACACCAGGAGCATTTGTCTGTTGTGGATTCTGGTAAGTTGTGGTAGGACGAACATTTGATTATTGCCCATCTTGGAACTATGGCAGATGATAAGGAGGACGATAATGATTGACTGGATGATAGATTATCTTTTGCCTCTTTTGATTTCCACCAAAAGATCCACATGGCACACTCTTTTTCTTCTTGATCTCCTTATGCTGCCAATATTTTTCCTCTGAAGCAATAGCAATGTTCACTGCCTCATGATAAGTGACATTAGTACATGTAGTCATCATTGTCTGCAATTTAGTATTCAGACCACGCATAAACCATTTCTTTTTCTTAGCATTTGTGTTGACATGTTCAGATGCATACTGTGACAGGTGATTGAATCTACCCACATATTACATAACTGTTTGATCCCCTTGCTTTAAAGCAAGAAACTCATCTAGCTTCATAGCCATAACTCCCTCTGGAATATAATGGGCTTAGAAAGTAGTACGAAACTCTACCCAAGTTAACTGAACACCCGCTGATTGCATAGCCACAAGGTTTGCCCACCAAGCACCTACTGCACCTCTAAGCTGTTGGGCAGCAAAAACAGGTTTCTGATACTCCATGTAGGCAATGAGATCAAACTTCTGCTCCATTGTACGAAGCCAATCATCAGCTTCTAGTGGTTCATCGACCTTGGTAAACACCAGTGGTCTTGTATATGTGAAATCAACATATGTAGCTTCATGCCTAGGATGATTGCGACCACGGTTCCCTTGCATCACATTCTGATTACTCTGAGCTATCTCTCGAAGCAATCGAGAATTTTCAACAGTCACATTGACAAGGGCGGTGATAGCATCAGCCGGATTTGGTGGAACTGGTGGTGGATCAGGAATACCATCCTCATCTTATGAAGTACCAGGAATATGCGAACCCCACGTATGACGCATCTGCTCATGACAAACCAAACTTTACTCGCAAGCCTTTATTGAATTATAAAAAAAATTGACTACAAACACATTACACTGGTTCACTTATTTAAGCATAAACCCGCACCTAAATAAGACTACTTAACTTAACTAGATCTCACTATTTTACAACTCTACTCTTCTCCTCAACCACATCAAACCTTGTGATCGGTATCCATTCCGGAAACATTTCCACCTTCATTATCACTTTCATCCAGCATCACTAATTCTTCTAGATCTTCTTCTTCTTCCTCTTCAAGTTCATCATTATTAGCAATGATGACACCAGGGTCCATTGCATTAGCTTGAGGTTCATGATTTGGATCTAGGAGATTGCTTAGCCTATGGACTTCTTCATGTAGATTGGTAGAATATTCTTCTAAATCTTCTACATAAAATTCTAGCTCATGCGCTCTAGCTCTAGCTACATCTTCCCTATGCCAAGCCTCATTTCTCCCTTCCATCATACAAACTAACATATGCTCGCAGTTCTTATGAGCGGTGGTGAGACACCTCAATTTATTTCATAACTCACCCACATGGATAGCATCCACAGCCCTATCTCTAGTAGCCTGTGCTAACTCTGCTATAAGCCTCTGTATCTCTGCCTGGGGATCAGGCCTAGAGCTGCTACTGCTAGCACCATCATTCCTAGGGGCAAGCTGGTGACGAGGAACTCCTTTGGGTCCAACGGTCTTACGAGGGGTTATCTTGGTACGAGCCATACTGTAGGAAGCAAGATTAATCCAAATAAGACAATCTGATACAAGTCTTAATAGCAGCCAGGATGGATTACACTATCTAACCTAGACTCACTACTTAACTCTAGACTAAGAGGGAAAGTAAGTAACAAGTGGATTAATCATGATGCATGAATCGTTCTTACGAACAAAAACATCAAAGCTTATAAAGTACAAAAACAACAGTTGTTATTATATAGGGCATAATAAGATTACTACTCCACCACACAAAGCCTTTTTAATCAAATAAGGAATGGTGAGAATGAAATAAGATAAGCCAGAAGCAATTTAGATCAAATTAACAAGTTATATATATTTGTCCCAAATCATTTTGAAGTTTTTGTAAAACAATACAACAAAGACTTTGTAACGATCTCTCTGATACCACTCTATGGCAGAACCTCCTAAATTATAGGGCCCACATGCACCTGTCACTGTCCAATGACCTCTGACGACTATGCATATGTTCTTGATAACTTAAGAAGTCTGTCGGGTGTCCTCAGGGAACCCCGAATCATCCACGATTTCCGAGCAGGATCCCATTATAGAGTCATTGTAGTATTACAACATTTATTCAAATATCTACATCAGAGTAAAATAGCAGAAGTCTTACAATAACTTAGTTTACAAAATAGTAGTTTCAAATCTTACAAACTAAGTTCGATAATTATTACAAACCATAGTAGTAGTAGAGTGGCATTATTAACATAATACAAAACACATAATTAAACTGCCCTGCCTAAGGGCCACACATTTACTTGTTGTCATCGACCTGAACAACAGTCATGCAGCACGGTCCAAAACAGACTTGCTCATGAGGCTCACCTGCAACAAGGGTCAATAAACCCTAATTACAAAAGTACTCAACAAGACTTAACCGAAATAAAACTGAGAAGACTTAAGAATGCAGGCTTAGGGATTCAAGGTATGGCTTAAGCAATAATCAAAGTTCTTTTACGTAAAAGCTTTCTAACAAGATTCTTTATATCAACATTTTTATCATAAAAAAGTTCATATACAAAGGCTGACATGATCCATAATGAGATCATGAAACTTCGTATCCCATAGTTTCTCAATCCTTACTCAA
The DNA here is from genome assembly GCF_019320115.1 of Miscanthus floridulus. Lineage (NCBI taxonomy): Eukaryota > Viridiplantae > Streptophyta > Magnoliopsida > Poales > Poaceae > Miscanthus > Miscanthus floridulus. Next base: position 94,397,696 of record NC_089580.1, on the reverse strand, counting down.
GTTCCAGTTATTAAACTACAATGATGAACTGTGAGTTGAGTCTCCATAACCGAGGAGCAACGACTATTCAAACTGATTAAAAACCTAGCTAGGAATTCTAGACCACATGACATATGCAGGTCCCTGACCAACATATACCAACCTACCCTCAGGTCCTCTAAAACAAGAACGGGTCCACGCCACCCGAGAATATAGTACTCCACCAATCCAGCCCATTGCCACATGGGTACACGCTATTCCTGCCATCTCTCCACTCCCAGTGCGCGAGTAGCCATTCTCGTAACAGAATCACTAAGTTAAGGCTTACCAGAGTATGTGGTTAGTACTACAAAGTCTCACCTCATACAGTTCAACAACGGACGGACCTCAATCGACACAGGCGGAAAGAACCCGCTCACAAGACATCCATGTCTTGTGGCTCTCATACATCGAGTCCGCTTGGTCTAGATTTATTATTCCACATGCTCATATCTCATGATAACATAAGTGACCAAACATAACCAAGGATCCATTTAAAACTTGCGGGTGACAGGTAATCACCCAACTTTTATCTGTCTAAGCATGGTGTCGATGAAATATGGTCTGCAATCTACCTAGGGGTATGCCCTAGGTAGTAGATTGTCGGCAGATAGATGCGCAAGCCACAAACAAGACAGTGACGTAAGACAGACACGAGGTTTTATCCAAGTTCGGCCACCAAGAAGGAGTAACACCTACGTCCTGCGTCTGATTTGTATTGTTGTATGTCAATGAGAGATGTTTTTTAGAGGGATCCCCTGCCCGTCTTATATAGTCCGGGGGCAGGGTTATAGATCTAGAAACCAATCCTAGTCAGTTACAATTACCATATGTGGCCGGATAAGGATTCCTATTCTAATTGACCAGGATCCTGCTTGATCGCCAAATCCACCTTGACTCCTTGTGCGGGACTCCGATCAGGTTGGTTGGGCCGCACATCGTCTTTCAAGTGGACCGGACCCATCGATCTGGGCTAGCCCAAGCTTAGCTGTAAGGGTATAGGGGTTAATACCCCCATAGCTAGTCCCCGAGCACCATGTATTATGCTGAGACACGCCATTTTAACCTTCTCCGACAAGTAAGGCTTGAGTTCTTGACATTTTTTACCACCGTCATCGCCGGAGAAGTAAGTTGTCTGAAGAATGTATGGTGCTCTTAAAAAAGAAAAAGATTTCCATCCTGAGAAGTGTGCCCACTTGTATTTCTAGAAAGAAATGTAAGTGGTCTTGAAGCATAGCGTCCTTGAATCGTCAGAGGTGTAGGGGTAAAAAAAACAACACATTCACCGCAAGGTGAAGTGTGCCCACTTAGTCCCCGAGCCTAGTAGTAGGTGACATAGGCACGTGGTGCCAGGGTCTAAAAAGAATTCCTAGTTAAGTTGAGAACCCAATTGTCGTACAAACAAAAACGAGATGCACCGACAGGTGCATCGTACCGACGTAGTCCCTGAGCTTGCTGGAAGGCGATGTATGAACCTTGTAGCAAGGTCTAAATAAATGTCTCTCAACTGTATGTGAGTATAACTCACATGTAGTCGAGGAGAACCATTCTCCGAGCAGTGGTCGGGACAGTCCCCGAGCACATTGATAATCCTTACAATCATTCAAAGCATAGGGGTCAATTAAAACACATTCATCACAAGGTGAAGTGTGCCCACTTAGTCCCCGAGCCTGGTAGTAAGTGACGCAGGCACGTGGTGCTAGGGTCTAAAAAAGAATTTCCACCAAAGTTAAAAATCCAATCATTGTACATGCGATACAAGATGCACCGGCAGGTGCATCGTATCGACATAGTCCCCGAGCTTGCTGAAAGGTGAAATATGAACCTTATAGCAAGGTCTAAATAAATGTCTCTCAACTATATGTGAGTACAAATCACATGTAGCCGAGGAGAACCATTCGCCGAGCAGTGGTCGGGATAGTCCCCGAGCACATCAGTTGTTGGAGCAGTCCCCGAGCACGGCAGTGGTCGGAGCAATCCCCGAGCACGGTAGTGGTCTTGGCAGTCCACAAGCACAGCAGTGGTCTGGGCAGTCTTCGAGCATGGTAGTGGTCTGGGCGGTCCCCAAGCATTGTAGGAGTCTGATCCATCCTTGAGCACAAAACAAGCATCAAAAATACGAACGCCATTGATGTATTTATTTGGTGTATTTATTTATCTCCTTTCTCTGCCAAGTCCAGTCTGACACGTCTGGTCAAAAAAGCAGATGGGTATAGTATGTCATTCTGTCTTCTTACTCTTTTCTGGCAAACAGTCACTTGGCACCTGTATGGAGGTGCGTCAGTGTGGGCCCTCTTACACTATCAATGAAGAGGCGTGTACACTGGTAACAAAGGGGCGCGTTTATTAGCATAGATCTTGAGGTTGTGTGAACAACCATCTGCGGCGCATGCGCACGTCTCCCAATAATCTCGGGCGGACAAAACGACGAAGCTCTTTGTTATTTATAATGTAGATCTGGTAAGTTACTCATACCGTTCCCCATTGTCATTCGCCGCCGCAACCTTCTTCTTCCTCTTGCTGAACCCTATTCCTCCAAAAATCATCGCCAACCCCCTTGCCACCGCATCTGCCCCCTTAGTAAGGACAGACTAATGGCAAAGAGAGACACCCAGAAGAAAGGCAGAGTCATGGCGAAGGAGTGGTGGAAATCATGGAGCAATGAGTAGACCATCGAAGACCTCGTCGCCATGGGAGTGCTCCACAACAAGGCACTCGTGGGATGGCGTGCACCGGAAGGAGAAAGCTTCCCTGATCCACAACCAGGTGAGATTGTGGTGTCCGAGGATTTCTTCAAACGGGGTTTTGGGGTTCCAGTGCACCCTTTCCTTCAGGGTCTCTGCTTGTATTACGAGATTGGGATTTGCAATCTGCATCCCAACTCGATTCTTCTTGTCTCCACCTTCATCCATCTCTATGAGGCTTATGGTGGCTTCTAGCCCCATTTCGACCTCTTTCGCCACCTGTTCTGTCTTCGGAAGAAAGGGAGCGGTGGCTCAAAGATAGCCGGAGGCGTCTACCTAAATCTACGTGATGGTATGAAAGCCCAATACTTGCACTGCCCCTGGAACACCTCACTGGACGAGTGGTACAAGAAGTGGTTCTACATCCGTGAAGAGCCGAACACCATCACCCTGTGCGATGCGGGGCTGATTCTGGAGAAGAAGAACAGCTGGTCGGAGAAGCCTAAGAACTTGGAGCAGATCACCGAACTGCTCGGGATGATCCCGTGGGGAAGGCTAGATGGCCCAAGTGTGGTCAGGAACTTTATCAGCCAAAGGGTCCATCCCTGCCAGAAGAGGGTACATCCTGGCTTCGAGTACCAGGGAAGCACAGATCCAACAAGGACCAGGAAAGAGGCGCTCGACAAGATAGAAATCAAGGCCAGGATTGGGGAGCTATTCAACCTGACCGATCCCAATTATGTCAGGTTGAACGACATCGAGCATGCCTTCAAGCTGGCCTGACCTCCCCCAAAGGTAAATGATCCTTCCTTTTAACTGTAGAATCATGTTGTAACAAGAAATTGACTGTTGTCTCCATTATGTGTCTCAGAGTAATGGTCATGACTGGGTAGCAGTGTTCATGTCTCCACCCCTTGGTGTGGATTGGCCACAAGTTGCCGGCCCAGCTACCTAGACCAGCGCCAGGACCGATGACGTCCACTAGGTGGCACTCGAGGCTATGGAGGATGCATCGACCAGAGCCGCTGGCAAGTGTCTGGCTGCCAACAAACGACGTCAAGCCATCTTCCCCCTTTCGGACGACGAAGCAGAGGATGTGGACATCTTCTGGCTCATCCCTCGAAAGAGGTGGAGACAAATGGGGTCGACAAAACAGGGTGGCTCCTCTATGCCAATAGTGATCGCATCACCGACCACTGCAACACAGAGGACAAACGAATGAAATGTCGAGCATCAAACCCCGATGCATGTACCGGTGGTGGAAAGAGTTCTGGTGGAACCTGCCAAGCACGTAGAGTAGGGGCGGTTGAGGAGACGCTCCTTCGCCACATCATTCCATGCTTCGAGGCTGTAAGTATCTATAACTTTGATGTAAGCTTGTAATTTGTATTGAATACTATTATCTTCTGAACTTTTCTCTGATATATTAGGTCGGCGTCCACCGAGAACCCTGACTAGCTAGCCGGGTGCAGCACAACTTCACCAGCAATGGTAGGAAAAATGGCCCAGCAGCCAGCCATGGAGGAGCCTGTAGAACGAACTCCACCAGGGCCTCAGCAGGTGGACGACCAGACATTAGTCCTCGAGCGGCTAGTCGAGAAGACAGCCGAGCAGAATACAAGTGCTCCGAGCACAAACCCTACTGAGGTGGATACCTTGGCACCAAGGGAGCCAGATCAAGCTGAGGAGCAGCAGCCAGAAGTGGCATAGAGCACTCTTACAGATGCAACGGCTCGTGGAAAAGCCATGGTGGTCACGGAGACTGTAGACTCCAGACCAGCGCCACCCCCTAAATAGGAGGCTGAAGAGGACAAAGTAGAAGAGGTCCTAGGCCATCCCTAGGATAAGCGACAACATGTATATGTGTCGCGCTGGCAGAACGATGAATGGGTTATGCACGAAGAAATCCTAGAGGTCGAAGAGACCCTAAGAGTCGAACGGACGGCAAAGCATCTGGTGACAGAAGTCCAAGTATGTTTGGCTTGACCACTTGACCCTATTATGTAGTCAATCTGTCTGACTTAGCTTATTTATGTACAGGACTTGATGAAGACCACGAAGTACCAAAAGAGGTGCTTCGACCAGATTGAGGGGATCACGGCAAATAATAAAGAACTAGTGGCCGAGGTGGAACACTTGCGCCGCCAATTTGAAGCCACCGACTAGAAGAGGGTAGAGCTAGAGGCACAAAACCAGAACCTAGTCGGCCAGCTTAATAACAAAGAGCGGGAAAGAATAAGTAAGTTATCACTTTATCACAGCAAGTGTGTAACACATATTGTTGTGTTGTTGGTAGTGACAGCTGTAATGCAGGCTTAGAAGCTGAAGTAACCTGCCTCCAAGAGGGGAATAGCCGCGTGACCTCAGAGTGTGGTCGTCTGAAGGAAGACAACGAGAAACTGGCACGCAGCTAGTCTCAACTCCAGGACCACACCACCAAAATGAAGGAGGAACTAAAAAGTAAGTATTCCAAACCACCTTTCTCATTCTGTTGCCCGCCTTGTCTTGTCGTGCCATAACATTTTGATGTCTCATACGGTGTTCAGTTTTAAAAATCAATGCCAAGAGGCATTTGGAGGCCGTGATCAAAGAGCGTGATGGCTGGAAAGCACGATGCCTTGAGGCCACCGAGGAGCGGGACATGTGGAAGAACCGGTGCCAAGAAGTGGCAACTGGCATTGTCCCCGTCCTCGACCTTATCGACTCGGTGCTCACAGAGGAAGAGCCAAAGACGCCCCAGTTGGGACTGGTCGAGAGATGCAGACAAGCATGGGGATGGTTCCAAGAGTTCATGAAGGAGGCGGGTGAGTACACGGGTGCCCATGTACTAAGCATGGTATGTGCTCACTACCCCCTGATCAATCTCAAGCGCCTGGAGGCTGGGTACCCGAAGGAGGTAGACCCAGACAAGGCAGAGGAGCTTCAGATGGCCTAGCTGGACTTGTCGTCAAAGATAATTGGTGACATTAACCTGTGTGGAGGTGGGATAGCACCTATACAGGGTACGCCATTGATGGGTCAGCTGGAAATGCCATCAGTTGCAAACCAACCAACGAAGCCTACGGTCTCGACCAGCCAGGCATCGACTGGGCCATCCCCTTCAGCTCGACTAGCACAAGAGTCCTCGAGACTCGAGTAGGATGTCAGAATCGGCGAGCAGTAAGTGCCACGCGCCCCGACCAGCCAATGTAATAGGCTTAGAGCTATAGAAGGAGGACATAATTGTGTTATTGTAAACTTGAGCCTCTTCAGGCAAGCTTGTAATAACGTAACTGTATATCATTATAAGCTTGTTTGCTTTGCATGAAACGTATTTAAGCTTGAAACTTTATGTTGGTGTAACTAAGTGAGAACATGTTAATGTTCTGTTTAGTTGTACCATTTTGCTCGACACATCATCCTAAAAAGTTTGTGCGGCCCTAGCTTGGCATGTGGTTGGAGTGTGAGGTACAGTGACCTGTGCACACATAGACGTGGACAAGTCAAACCAAGGGGGACCTACCGATCACCCATAATGTAGAGAGCGGATCCCATGCATGTGTTGGGAGGAACCGAAGACAGGGCCTGCTCCGAAAACCATAGAAGGAGTGGTGGTCGGCTTTTACTGGCCAAGTTAGAATAACCATAAAATTCGAAGTGACACATTAGAGTGGTCGGAGGAATCATAATTGCTTTATTGAAGTAAATCGAAAGTACAAGAGGAGTACATATCTCAGTAGTTAAGCATAGAAATGTCTAAGCTTGTCGATGTGCCACGAGTTTGGTATGTCTGTACCGTCCAGGTGAGCTAACCTGTAAGATGTTGGTCGTGTGACTTCCTTGATCATGAAAGGTCCCTCCCATGGGGTTGTGAGTTTATGGATGCCAGCCTGGTTTGTTTTCCACTTCAGGACCAGGTCCCCAACCATGAAGAAATGCTCTTTAATGTTCTTGTTGTAATACCTGTGCAAAACAGCAAGGTACTTGGCTGTACATACACAAGAATCGAGCCTTTTCTCTTCTGCACTGTTCACTTCTAGCTCCCGTACTTCATTGACCTTGCCTTCATCGAAGTTCTCTACCCGTGCTAATCTGAAAGCTATATCTGGTGGGAGGATAGCCTCAGCGCCATAAACCATAAAGTATGGTGAGACGCCGGTGTTTCGACTGGGCTGAGTTCTGAGGCCCCAGACCACGACTGGTAACTCTTTGAGCCATTGTCCAGGAGCTTTGTCGTTTTCTCTGTACATCCTCTTCTTCAATGCATCTAGGATCATACCATTTGCCCGCTCGACTTGTCCATTAGCTCTAGGGTGAGCCACCGAGACGTATTTTACTACTATGCTCCTTTCATCGCAGAAGTCCCAAAAAGCGTTCTCGGTGAACTGAGTTCCTAGATCAGTGATGATGCTGTTGGGTACGCCGAAATGGTGGATGACCTGGTTGAGGAACGTGATAGCCTTCTTTGAGGATGCCTATACCAAAGGCATGTATTCTATTCACTTAGAAAATTTGTCGATCAGCATGAAGACGCATGTAAATTTCCTAGGAGCCGGTTTAAAAGGCCCTATCATATCCAGTCCCCAGCATGCAAAGGGCCAAGAGGCTGGAATCGTCTAGATCTCATGTTCTGGTATGTGGATTCTCTTGGCGAAGAACTAACAACCCTCATAGTGGCGGACTTGCTTCTCTGCGTCGGCTACTGCTGACGGCCAATAGAACCCTGCTTGGAAAGCCTTACCGACTAGTGTTCTTGAGGCCACGTGGTTGCCGCAGGAGCTAGAGTGGATTTGGTCTAGGAGATGTTCACCTTCCTCCAGGGTTATACACTTCATCAAGATTTCCTCCTTTGCGTTTTTGCGCCATAACTTGCCATCGACGAGCAGATACTGCTTACTGCGACGCATCAGGCACTCATTTTCTATCCGATCAGTATAACCGCTGCCATCTGTTAAGTACTTGATGAAAGGTACTCTCTAGTTGGGCTCATGAGTGGTCGGAGGCGGCCTGATAGTGCTTGGCGCTAGAACCATAGCCACCAATTGCTGGTCTGGAGGCTTGACTGCCATGGAAACTTCCTCTTCGATGGAAGGCGTGAGCAGGTCTTGGACAAATACGCCATGTGGGATTTTGGCTTGGGATGATCCTAACTTTGACAGCGCATCCGCTGCTTGGTTCTTGTCCTAGACCACATGTATGTACTCGATGCCATAGAACCTGCCTTCCAGCTTTCTTATTGATTTGCAGTATGCGTCCATCTTTTCGCTGGTCGTGTCCTAGTCCTTGTTGAGTTGGTTGATGACCAAAGCTAAGTCTCCATAGACATAGAGATGTTTAACACCAAGCTCAACCATAATGCGTAAACCATGCAGCCATGCTTCATATTCGGCGGCGTTATTAGATGTCGGGAAATAAATCCTGAGGACATACCGGAGCTGCTCCTTGGATGGTGACACAAAAAGAACTCCTACTCCCACACCATCAATGTTGAGAGAGCCGTCAAAGTACATCATCCAATATTCGTCGGATCCTGGAGAGGCAGGCGTGCTTAAGTCTGTCCACTCGATGATGAAATCGATGAGTGCCTGAGACTTGATTGTAGTACAGCTTGCAAATTCCAAGGAGAAGGGGCATAGCTCCATTGCCCATTTGATGATGCACCCGTTCGCATCCTTATTGTGAATGATGTCCCCCAAAGGGTACTCGGTCATGACCACCACATGATATCCATCGAAGTAATGTCTCAACTTTCAGGATGTTATCAGTATTGCGTAGAGCAGTTTCTGAATCTATGGGTACCTGGTCTTGGATTCATTGAGTACCTCACTGATGAAATAAATTGGCCGTTGTACCTTATAGGTGTGGCCCAACTCGTCATGCTCGACCACCATGGTAGTGGAGACCACCCGATTGGTTGCCGCAATGTAAAGTAGGAGAGTTTCATCTTCTCTAGGAGCAGTGAGGACCGGAGGTGATGTAAGGTATTGTTTTAGCTATGTGAAGGCAGCGTCTGCTTCCTCCGACCACTCAAACTTCTCGGATGCTTTGAGTAGTTTGAAGAACGGTAGCCCTTTTTCTCCTAATCTTGATATGAAACGGCTGAGAGCAGCCATGCATCCAGTAAGCTTCTGGACATCCTTTACCTTTTTGGGGGGCTTCATGTCTAAGACAGCTTTGACTTTCTCTGGATTAGGGCGTATGCCATCGTAGCCGACGACGTTGCCTAGCAATATACTAGAAGGAACACCAAAGACACACTTCTTTGGGTTTAACTTCCATTGGAATGTATTGAGGGCTGCAAAGGTGCGTTTTAGGTTGTCAACAAGGGTATGTGCTTCCTTGGTTTTGACAACTACATCATCCACATAGGCCTCTACAAGGTCGTCTTTTATCTTGTCTGCGAGGCAGGCCTGAATGGCGCGTTGGTATGTAGCCCCGGCGTTCTTGAGCCCGAACGACATAGTCATGTAGCAGTAGGCGCCAAAAGGCATGATGAAAGACGTCTTGATCTGGTCGTCCTTTTTGAGAGCGATCTAGTGATAACTAGAGTAGCAATCGAGAAAGTAAAGGAGCTCGCAACCGGCGGTTGAATCTACGACCTTGTCTATGCAAGGTAAGCCGAAGGGGTCCTTAGGGCAGTGTTTGTTGAGATCAGTGTAATCAACACATATTCTCCATTCATTATTCTTTTTGTGTACAAGAACCGGGTTGGCTAACCACTCCGGATGATACACTTCTTTGATAAATCCAGCTGCCAAAAGCCATGTAACTTCTACCCTAATCGCCTCCTTTTTGTCATGAGCGAACCATCATAGCTTCTACTTGATAGGTTTGGCCTTGCTATTGACATTCAAGGAGTGCTCGATCAAGTTCCGAGGTACACCAGGCATGTCAGCAGGTTTCCATGCGAACACATCCACGTTGCTCCTTAAGAACCCAATGAGCACGTCTTCCTATTTGGGATCCAGGTTGGTCCCGATAAGGGCCGTTTTGCTGGGGTCATCGTCGACCAGCTGGATCACCTTGTGCTCCTTTGACTTGATGTTCTTGCGTGGAGCCTCGAGCTCTGGGATCTCTAGGTGGTTGGCTGAGGTCTTCTTAGCGTCGAGCATGGTCCCGGCCATGCGAATAGAGAGGTCATGGGCCTCTGCTATTTTGAAACTGTCGTCTTCGCAGGTGTAAGCGGCATACACGTTACCTTGGAGGGTTAGGACTCCTTTCTCGGTAGGCATCTTGAGCACCAGATACCTATAATGAGGTATGGCCATGAACTTGGTGAGTGACGGTCGACCAAGAATAGCATGGTAGGTGCCATCGAAGTCAGCGACCACAAAGTTGATGTAGTCGGTGCGGAAGTGGTCCGGGGTCCCAAACTGCATAGGTAGCGTGATCTGCCCGAGAGGTGTAGAGCTCTATCCGGGGAGAACACCCTAGAACTATGCCTCATATGGCTTAAGATCCGCCTAAGCTATCTTTAGGGTGGGCAGACTATTCTTGAATTGTATATCGATGGAGCTGCCACCGTCGATCAGTACTCTGTTGAACTGGACCTTGTTGATATAAGGATCGAGGACCAGGGGAAAATGTCCTGGATTCGGTATTGTGGCCCATTGGTCCTTCTTATGATGAGGGTCTACATTGTCATCGTCGTTATCCTCGTTGCGCTGTTCCGCTACATCGTTAGGCTTGTCGGATGTATCCAGAGCCTGTTGACGTGTATAGATAGACTTGAGAACATGGCAATTCTCCATGGTATGGTTTGACTTAGGATGGAGTTGGCAGGGCCCCTTCAATGCTTTGGCGTAGTCATCTTCGTAGTTACGACGTCCGCCACCCTTTTTAACAGTATTGACCTCGCCATCGTCTTCCCGAGCACGCTTGCTCCTGTAATCGTCACGGCGGTTATGCCACTAATTACGTTGGTCGTGGTGGTCGCGGGAGTCGTTGCGCTGGTTGTGGCGGTCAAAACTGTTGTTTTGACCACGATTGCCGCGGTAGTCATCGCGGTGTGAGGGGTGGTTAGAGCGTGGAACCCTTGCTGCTTCTTCAATAATTATCTTCTTGGCATCGTTGGCATCCGCATATTTCTTAGCAGTGGATAGGAGCATTGTGACCGATTCAGGTCTCTTCCGGAGGAGCTTGTCTCTTAGGGCATCGTGGAAGCGGAGGCCGGTGATGAAAGCCTCGATTGCCTCATTATCAGAGATTGATGGGACCTTGATGCATATCTCTGAGAAACGCCGAACGTACTTGTGCAGTGGCTCATCTTTCCGATCTCGGATCCGTTGCAGATCGTACTTGTTGCCCGGTTGTTCACAAGTAGTAATGAAATTGTCGATGATGGCTTGCTTAAGCTCCTGCCAAGAATCAAAGTAGTTTGTCGGCAAGCTAACCAGCCATTGGTGACCTGCATGGCCAACAGCGACTGGGAAGTAGTTAGACATGATGTGCTCGTCCGCCATGGCTGATCTGCATGCGGTTTCGTAGAGCATGACCCATAATTCAGGGTTTTCTTTGCCGTCGTACTTCTGAAGTTTCTCGAGCTTGAAATTCTTGGGCCATATGACTTGGTGAAGGTGTGGAGTAAACTGCTTCAAACCCAGCAGACCATGGGCAATGTCATACTCCATACGGCGATATCTTTCGTGGGATGCTTGATCGTCGGCTCTCTGGTTGATGCGAGCGCACAGATCACATCCACCGAGGTAATGGCAGAGATCGTTATTGCCATTGCAGTGATATCGATTGCCATCTAGATTAGCCCTATGACCACGGTTATCACAGCGATTGTCACAGTTGTCTCGGTGATTATCGTCCCAAACATCGCGACGGTTGTCCTCCCGATGGCGGTTGTCATCCTGACCACCTCATGGCCACCGTTTCTGCCTTGACGGTTGTCTAATGGGTTGTTGTTGTGTGAGCCACATGGGTTGAGTGGCTATGAGCGACTTGGAAGCTAGAGGCTATGGCTTGACTCGACTGAGACGGATGGAGCCCGGACTTGATTTACAATCTCTACGGTCTAGGCCATGGTAGCCGTCAGATAGGCTTGTATTTCATCGTGAACCGCTTGTGTTTCCGAGGTGTTGGGTAGCCGTTGCATTGTTGCCATGGCGATAGCTTCGTTGGCACTTGGAGTCCTGAAGACCTGTTTGTCCCCCACCCTGTCGAAAGCATCGTTGAGGTCACGTGGCTGGACCCTTATGCGTCGCACCTCCTAGTCTGCTTCGGCTTCGATTTGTCGGTGATTGAACCGGTCAATATTGCGTGCTTCGCGCGTGGTCCTTTCTTGTTCTGTTTCGCCAACCACCGGTGGTTCGTCATTGCTAACAACATGGATCAAATCCCCTCATCTTGGTGGGAAAGACGGGAATTGTGAAAACCCCGGGGCGTGGTCTGGCAGATCCAGATCATACTTGGTGCCATCGTCTTCATGATGCTGAAGCTTGGTGTGTACAGATGCTTTAGATGCGATGCCAGACGAGGAGCTAGAGTCGCCCTCTTGGACTATGTGGACGGATCCTTCTTGATAATCTTCAGTCCGGATCATGTTGACGAAGTCACGTGGCTTTGGCCAAGGTCGGTGCATAAAACATAGATCCAAGCGACGTTGTAGGTTATACGCGTAGCTAGAGGCAGCGTTTCATAGGCTGTAAGGCTAGACCTGGTGGTTCTCTATCGAGGCTTCATACTTGGAGAGCCAGAGACCCATCGTGGTGGCTGGCCGACGACGAGAGGAGCGCCCTTTAGGAGTAGATATGACCACGAGACCTGTACCAAGTCATGCAGGATGACTAGTTCGAGCTAGTCGGGTAGATCTATTGTGGGGAGCGGTTACCTGCTTGTTAGGTTGACTTTGAATCATACTTACCAGAGCTAGGGTTTTAGCGAGTTTGGTGCTGACCCGATCGATGGAGTTGAGCAGGTCGGTGTTGTCGATCTGCTTCCCTTTGTAGCGGGGAAGCAGACGACGAGTCATTGGCATGGCTAAAGATGATGCAGGCATGGTCGGAGCCAGATGTACTGTGGTCGGAGCCAGATCCATCATGGTCGGAGCTAGACGTACCGTGGTCAGAGCCAGATCCATCATGGTTGGAGCCGTACCCATCGTGGTCGGAGCCGTAGCCGATGTAGGTGAAGCAGTGGTCGGCATAGACTGAATCCACGCCTCCTCCATGGTCATGGCGATGAAGTCGTCGGAGCCGGTGGTCCAGGTGATCTGGCCGACGGTGAACTTGAGGCCGTTCGGCGTTTGCCATGGAGGCGGAGACGATGATCATCTTGTTTGCTTGGAGAGCAGTACGCACACCCCTACCTAGCGTGCCACTGTCGACGAAATATGGTCGGCAGTCTACCTAGGGGTATGCCCAAGGTAGTAGATTGTTGGTAGACAGATGCGCAAGCCACAAACAAGACGGTGACGCAAGACAGACACGAGGCTTTATCTAGGTTTGGCCACCAAGAAGGCGTAACACCTACGTCCTGCGTCTGATTTGTATTGCTGTATGCCAATGAGAGATGTTTTTTAGAGGAATCCCCTACCCAACTTATATAGTCTGGGGGGTAGGGTTACAGATCTAGAAACTAATCCTAGTCAGTTACAATTGCCATATGTGGCCGGATAAGGATTCCTATTCTAACTGACCAGGATCCTGCTTGATCGCCAAATCCGCCTTGACTCCTTGTGCGGGATTCCAATCAGGTTGGCTGGGCCGCACGTCGTCTTTCGGGTGGACCAGACCCATCGATCCGGGCCGACCCAAGCTTAGCCGTAAGGGTATAGGGGTTAATACCCCCACACATGGCTAAGCATAACTAGGCATTTACGAAGTAAAACTGGTAACAAGGTAGATATGGAAAAACAAGGTTGGTAATGCACTAATTAGGTTTTCACTCACTCCTAATCACTTAATGCAGTATTGAAAAGAAAAAGTGATATAAATTTGTAAAACACAAGGTAGGTTTAAATGCATCCGGGGCTTGCCTTGATTGGCGGAAAAGTCAGGTTCCGGAGTCGTTCCACTGGTATCAAATCTGACTTCAACAGACGGATTAACCTCCTCCTCAACTTGATTAACTACCATGTGCTCACTTTCATTCACTACACGTAGTAACAATGCCATGTTTAACATGATGCGAGATACAAAACATGATGCTTGATAAATGATGCGAAAGTTAAAAACTTGAATACAACTTTTCTTCGCGGTACAGTTATAAGTCAAAACTAACTAAACCTTTTTCATAACACTTATTTCAATTGCCAAGGATCATTACCAACTAATGACCCAAGGTCATCACTCAATCCAAAAATTCAAACAAAACCTAAATCATTAAAGGTTACTATTTGCGTTTATGAATTAATTATTTAATTCAAAATTATGAAATAAATCAACTTGTTCCAATTGAGCTCAAAATTTTTGTAAAGGTTCATTACATGATAACTAAATGGCAAAACCATTTTCATAATTTTTGGATAATTATTTAAACCTAGAAAAATCATGAAAACTCATTTATTAATTAATTGAGCAATTTTTATCATATTCAAAAAGTACTGAAAATCAACAGTTCATATTTTTCTTAAATAGTATACATCAGAGAGAGGTCACACAAAAAATTTCATAATTTTTGGAGCTCTAAATAATTCTACACAAAAATACCAAAAACTCATACTATTCATTCATCACTGAACAATAGAAAATTCATTTTCAAACACAGAGTCACTGACAACGCGACCCCACCTATCATCCCCGACCTCCTGTGCTGACCACGGCAACTACACGCGCTGACCGGCGATTTCTCGCCGACGGCGAGATCACCGACGATGGCCAAGGTACCACCACGTCCCCAACATCCCTACGCGTCGATTGGTGGCACAAGCGAGACCTAAAATGTAACACCCCAGGTGTTTGTCACCAATTAAGCAATAGGTTTAAGCTCAATTATGGCATGTTAAGTGGTGATGGAGATGTTAGGTCAAACATATGAAATGAGCCACCACTTAAGCTTGGACCATGCACCATTGCTTACATGTTGCCCTTTCTAAAAAGTATGCTTGAGTAATACTAGATGTACTTGTTTTATGTGTCTCATATCAATACCCATCTATATTGATCCATGGAAAAGTTTTGTGAAGTTTGGAATCAAGAAGTCACATGAAATGACGAGTTATGTCCTTGCTTGAATTATTTTATAAAGTGAATGGAATTCTAGGTCACCAACCAAACCTTACAACCTGGCCCAAATGACTCTATATGAACTCTACAACAAAAGTCATGAAAGGTTCATGTTGAGCAAATGCCAAGAAAATACTCCAATGGATCACAAAGGATAATTCAAGCTTTATCGTGATCCTACTTTGGTCAAAGTAGAACTATAGCTTCTGCACCTATTTTAAAGTTGGACATTAAATAAAAGTTGAAGCTCATGTTATGTAGAAGAAACTTTGTTTTTGGAGTATACCATGGATCGGCTCGGAACCAAGTCTAGCAGTGGCTCAAAATTGGAACCTGCTGCTGATTTCAGCACTTAGAAATATTTTAAGTCTAGAAATTCATCGACCTCGGCATTGGCGTCTCGCGTTCTCTGAAATTCGTTAAGCCTCTCAAGTTGACCCCAAAATAAAAGTTGGAGCTAAGTTCATGGAGAAGATCATGTAAAAGGATGGCACTCGTTTGACCTTGTTATGACCCTCAATTTTGGAGTTTGTTAATCGCCGTCAATGCATTGACAATGCCACTTTGGAGATTAAATTACCCACTGTTATGTTGCTCAAATGACTGGAGTGCCTTAATGAAAAATGTAGAGCAGGCCGAGGTGAGCAAACTTCATTTTTGGCCCAAGATCTGATTCGGCCTGGAAGTGGCCCAAATCAGCTCCCCACCTCGCCCTCACCGACACACGCCAGGGGTTCAACAGCAGGTCGACGCGTCAACCATGCAGCAGGGTGCGCCCTCCATTGCCGACACACGTCCAAACTCCACGCCACGCGTCGCCCTACTCCCTACGGCTCCAAATGTGAACGCCCGAGCATCACCACGCCTCCCTCACTCGCTTTGGCCCTCCCTGGCGCTCTTCCTCCGCTCTTCTAGTTAGGATTTGAATCACACCTAGCTAATAATAAGAAAGTTGTAGATAACTCACTTAAACATCTTGTGTTAAATTTTCCTGGCAATTGGCCAAATATTTTGTGAGTTATGCCTGTTTAAAGTTGGGTTACATAATTGATTACTCTTTGTCAATTGTGGACCAGTTTCTGTAAATGGGTATATTTGACTTAGTTAACTTGAGAATCATGCTAAGATGATTAAAGATGAATTGTACAAAATTTCATAAGATTTCTAGAATGTCTTGTTGCATGGCTATTGGATTTTTATAACTCTAGTTATGATCCACACAAGAAGTTGTTGTTTCCAGTCCAGAAATAGACATATGCTAGTTGTGGTTGTTTACTCCATGTGTTGCTAAGTGTGGCTTATGCCCTTACTGATGGTCAAGTTACGATACTTGTGACCTTGTTAAACTTGTGTCATGCTGGATGTGCTTGCTCTCTATAGTTAGTTGTGTGATGTTAGTTAAATAGCTATTGGTGTCTATGTCTTGCATAATCTTGTGTTTGTCTTGAATGCTATTATATGATGCATCTCATATTACCATTCTTCATATTCATGCACTTGCATCTTGCATCTCATCTAGGTACGCTAGATGAACCACATGAAGGACGTGAGGTTGGAACCGAACCCGAAGACAGTGTATGGTGGACTTTTCCCGAAGATGGAAGGATCCCTGGAGTACATGCCTGAACAGGAGATGCTCACCAAGCGAGTGTCATCTAACAAGCACTAATCTAGTGTTGGATTCTAGGCAAGCCCCAGAGCATTCTAAGTCTCCCAATATTTTACAAATAATTACTTAAGTACTTATGATTGATGCATTAGGTTATAAGAGTTGAATGGAACCACTTGATGCATATGAATCCCTTGTCCAGATATTACACCTTTAACCCGGTATAGGTCCAGGATCGAGTATATGCTTAGCCCTACTTAGACCGGTAGAAGTAGAGTGATTTCCTATCACCAGTGAGATATAGGTGGATACCAGAGCACGGTTCGCTATATTTGCTATTATAGAACAGAACCATGGGGTAAAAGAAAATCAAGGTCGGGCAGAGTCTATGCGTAGGTTGACTCATGTGATTCCATCTGTGCCGATTAAGGACCATACCATTGTTGGCACTTTTGACAAGATTGAACGCATGCCTATCACTTAGCTGGCTAGATAACTCGTTTTGACCATGAAGCCGAGTAGCTCAACTCAGGCCAGGACCCATTCTGTTGTGCGCTCCTTGCGGGGGGCGATCAGACTAAGCCCAAGGGCAGGCTAGGCCTGAATGTCCTGGCATTTGGTGTCCCAGATTGTGCGGCACAGTATGGACCCACAAAATGTGTACTTGAGTTGTACCAAAGGTGACCATTGATCTGGTCTGCCTAGGTTTGTGTTAGGAATAAATTCCTAGCTGGTTGAAATCGATTCGAATCGCCGTCTCTCCCGGATAGTGAGAAACTTGGCTAGTCCCAACATCGTAGTAATTGGATTATGGAATGTGATGGTTCGGATAAACATGGAATTACTATACCTGCTATGGTTACTATTGTATGCTCTAAAAAGATATACCACATGTATGGCACAGGATAGTTGCTAATCTAGAGGTGGATAGTTATAATTAACTTGATGACAGAATTATAATTGTATAATTGAGTTGATCGCTTTTTATGTAAAATGTTGTCAAGCTACCTCCACTTATAAAGCCTTGCATACTCCTTGGAGTCAATTTTATTTCTGGTTATGATGGGTAAATCTAGCTGAGTATATTCGAGCACTCAGGGTTTATCCCACCATGTTGCAGGTGAGGTTTTGGCCTGCTGAAGATGGTGGTTAACTGCCGGTGGGCTCGGTGATTCTATATTTACTTCTCATCTACATGCTTTTGTCTGAGGATGTCACTTATGCTAGCAATGTATTTGGAACTTATATTAATGTAATCCTTTGAAAGCAAATGTTGTTTTCACTAATCGGTTTTGAAACCCAAACTTATACTATTATTTGTGAAACCATTTGTAATATTATTTCCACTGCAACTCTACGTATGTGATGTGTATTTGCTTAATCACGCGATCTTGGTTGTGATGTTGATTTACCGAGGTCCTGCGTGACACTCGGTGGACTACCAGGTTTATATAAGTGAGAGTATGCGCATGTCAATGTGCTAAGCGGGGATAGCCGTACTTGATCTTGTACAAATTGGGTGGTTCTGTCACATAAAACGGCCTAGACCGAGCATGACACCAGCCATGGCGGCCACAGCGGCGCGGCTATGCTACGCCGGCGACATGAGACTAGTAAAGCTTAAACAAATCGCAATAAAAGGTTCAGCAGCTCACCCCGAACATGATTGAGCAAGGAGCAGGACCGGAAGAGCAACGGAGAGGTGGGTTGACGTGCACAACAGCCATGGCGGAGCAACGGTCGTCGATGGCGGTGTTCCGGCGACTATGGTGGACAAAATGGTCAATCAACCAGGCACAAAGCACCACGGCATTGTGGCGAAGCTGAAACAAGACTTTGCAAGGTCAGAGGCTCACCGTAGAGCTACGGCCACGGTGAAGCGCATGCGACGGCGACACTGCCAGCCGTGAGGAAGAAAAGCGATGAACGGCGGTTCCCGATGAAGTCAAGCTACAAGGGCTAGTTGGCTGGGTGCCCAAGGAACAAGCGGAGCTACAAAGGGCTTTCCTGTGACTAGAATGGTGCTACGGCGTCGGTGCGAGCTCGTTGGAGTTGGACAGTGGTGACGGGAAAAGCAGAGGAAGGAGAAAGAACGGCGACGACGACGTTCCGACCTTTATAGTGCGGCAAAGAAGCAAGGAGACGACACGCAGCAGCCTGCTCATGCCAGCGCAAAGCTAGAGAAGGCCACGAGCGCGCCTGGAAGCCAGAGGAAGCTCGTCGGCGATGACAGCTGCCAGATGGCACTGTTTGCCATAATTACAGAATTGCCACTCGTTTTAAATTCTCAAATTACTCGCAAATTTGTATGGCAACTAAAAAATCTCCAAAAATAAAAGTTGTTCCAAATTCAAAGTTCTACAACTTTGCTTTTATACCCATACCCAAATTTGGTCTACATTTTGAAATGCAAGTTTAAATTCAAAAAGGGGACATTTCAAGAATTTATGCCTTTTCAAATTACTTCAAATTTTACCCAACAACTTTGAAAACTCCAAAAACAAACTTTGTATAACTTGACAAGCTCTACACTTTTGCTTTTAGGCTCAACCCCAAAATGTGCTTAGATTTTGAAATGGGTTTTTCCAGGGTAAAATTAAATGTTGAAATCAGGGTTTTCGGAAATTCAAATCAATACAAAGATTTTTAACTCAATTCAAGCCATACAAGTCAACACATATAACATAAAGGTAAACTTGTTTTAGTGTATGCATATCAAAATTTTCACTAACACATGAATGATGTGCTATGCATATGATGACATGGCATGTTTTAGTATTTAAACACCTGAGGTGTTACAAAAACACTGGGTGATATGCACTTTCCTGAAAAGTGCACTCACTAAGTGTAGCCCCCGAGGCTCTTGCTATTTAGAACAAAGAGTTGGAGGGTCTTTTCTACAAATTCTTGAAAATGAATAAAAATCATCCTCTGAGGATGTGTATCCAGCAGTCCCCGAGCCTATGTCCGAGTAGTAGTAGACAGTGCTAGGATCTAAAAAGAATATACTCAGGGATGCCAAGGAATGTTTGCCTAACCACTTGTCAGAAAGTAGGTGAGGCAATGTTCAGTGCTCGTGAAGAGTAAATGTAAGCTGACATAAGAGTAGTATATGCTCGAAATATGCCACCTGAGTATAATGTGGCTTCATGCGTGCTGTCCTAATTCACTATAAAGGTGTAGTGGGAGACCTCTATACCCTTGTAGCATAGTAAACAGACTTGTACTGAGCAGCATGAACTATTGACTCCACTGTTCATGAACTCGGTCCATGAACACCATGTCTGGCCTATAAAAACCCTCTCAGGGAGCTCTTGCATAGCAGTAGAGGAATAGCAAAGTAGCTCTGAGTCTATAGCTAGTGAATATGGTGGTGTGTGAAGTAGAGCAGCCCCCGGGTGTTGTTGGTAGTAGTATATTATATTGCAGTTAGAAGAAGTATTGTGATAGAGACTAGAAGCAGGCTAGTCTCATAGTGGTACAAAATAGAATGGTCCGGCAAGGCAGGTTGAAAAAGCCTTGTGATGAGAGACATGTTCCCTCATCCAGTAGTCGCATGTCAGTTCTTCGAGCATGCCTATCGACATCTGTTCATTGCGATTAGCTACTGGTCGGAGTGGTGGTAGCAAAGTCGGCTTGGGTAGACAGAAGTCGGAAGAAGCACTTTTGCTACCCAAACCCGGTATTCCAGGAAGTTTTGTACCACTAACACTAGTCTTGGATGCACTGTGTTATCACAATGAAAACTATGGCATCGAGTCAGATGTATCCTGCTGAGTAGTAAGTAGGAGCTTTGATTTGTGAAAATGGTCACTGAAACCGAGTAGTCAGAAGCTTGTAAAGTGTCCAACCCTGTATCCGAAGAACTGTTGAAAAAGAAATTCGTTAGCCAAGTATTGTGTTGCTTTGACTCATTCTATTGAGCAGTTATGCGATTATTGCATGAACCATCTGAGTACGTCATGATGTAGCCATTTACACATTGGTTGTATCGTGGTAGGTACCCGGTAGGTGTAAACTCAAAGAATAAATCTGAGCACAGCGTGACGCATCTGAAATCATAAAAAGGCATGCAACCGTTGTTTCAAACTGCACGACAGCATTAAAATGGAAGGGGAACCGAAACACCATACCCGTTGGCATGATTATTGGGCCACATCATGGTGTAAACCTTGTAGAAAAAGGGAATCATTCCTGAGCATTATCTCCCACTGCTCCATTCGCTTTCAGCCTCAGCCCCCAAGCAACTATGAGCGCTTTGCAATCTTGCTCTCACAAACTCTATATCTATAAAAAGATCTGCTTGATGGGTAAGTGCAAGAACTCGAGCATCGCCGCAATGAAGGCTACCGAGAAGAGGGTGCAAGAAGTGTTGGATATGGCCGCCACTGCCTAGATCTGGTCGGTGTCGAGCACAAAGCTGAAGCACCTCTAGAAGCTCCATGACCAGGGTTACTTGTCGGACTAGAAGGTTGACAAATGGAAAGCACCTAGAGAGCACCGTATTCCAAACCTTGAGCCAGGTGAGATTGTTCTCTTTATGTCATTCATCTAGCATGGGCTAGGGTTGCCAGCTTGTCCATTTCTGCATGGGTGTTTGCACTACTATGGCATAACCCTAAACCATCTGAACCCATCTTGTATTTGTCGATCTTTGTCCATCTTTGTGAAACTTTCCTTGGTATCCCCCTCCATCACTTTGTTTTAGTATTTCTTTAAGCTGAAACTACATCCAGACGCGACAAATCCTAGCGTTTTGGGGGGCACCGGGATTCAATTCTAGTTAGGGAAGAAAAATGAATATCTCCACTACACCTTGGTCGATTCTATGAAGAACTAGAGGACCGAGTGGTTTTACATGGTGAATATGTGGCCACCGCTGGAGGTACATAGCAACATCGCACCAGTGCCCAATGCCTGCTGGGAAAAGGAGACTATGAATGCGACAGAGCTTGAAGGAATCCATCCACTCCTCAAACAGCTCTCGGCTATGAAGGACCAGGGCCTAAATGGAGTTTGAGTAGTTGCTAGCTTTATTAGGCATCGGGTGCAGCCGCTCCAGGAGAGGGTGCATTACGGCTTCGAGTACATCAGGCTAGAAGACCCTGCCTGAGTGATGACTGAAGAATTGTTGGAGGATGAAGGCCTAGCAAGAGTTCAGGACATACTCTAGGGGTATCAGTAATGATGTACCATACCAGGAGCGAGACTAGGAGCATCCACTGGCTATTGTAAGTATGTTGACACATGCGATTTTGAAGTAAATTGATATTATGGAAACTAATTCCTTGAGACGTTGTTTTTTGGTGCAACATTTGGGATGCAACTTCATTGACTTGCCCTCCCTACCTCTGTGTGTCACCTTTGGAGGAGTTGGTGGAAGCAGAGTAGCATCTGCCGAGTAGATGGAGGAAGCGCTGCCTCCACCAGTCCTGTAGATCGAGAAGCCAAGAGTGATTTAGAAGGGAACCCGAACAACTTCATAGTTTAGGCTAACCCAAGTGCAAGGCAAAGAGCCGCATGTGGGAAAAGGTCATTGGAGGCCGATGTAGCTACTAGTGTGAGTGGGACAGTGCCTAAGAGGCCTCGCCAAGCTTGCACATTAAGAACAGGTGATAGTAATCCGATATCTCCATGTAGCCTAAAAGTTAACTTATTTTGAATCCAATCTTAAATCATCTGTAGCTCATGAAACTGTTGATGAGGAGCTAGAGGCAGAAGAAGAGGACACATCATTTTCTGTTAGGCAGTAAGTATGCTTTCGAGTAGAATTATGTATTGAACTTTATCATTGATATACTTGAAACTGTTGAACCAGTCTTGAAAGAATGCCATCGCCGGACCTGATAAGCACCCGAGTGTCAATTCAAGGTGATAGGGATGAACTCGGACAGGATGTAGACATTGCGAGTCACTAGGATGACTCAATACTATCAATGCCAGTGTCAAGTCTGAAACTAGATAGGTCATCTAGCGGTATAACGCTAGGTAGACCCACCCTGAAGAAGAGATCCTCTGCCAAGTAAGTGTTGAAGCTTTCTCTTGAATTCTTGCATCACCCCAAGAACAGTGATTGACTCTGCACTTGTTAGGGTACAAAAAACATCGAGTACCCAGGTGCAGAGTGAAGAAGCCTGGGTTGAAATGAACCTAGATGTTGAAGGCAAATGGGTGGATAGAGGCCTAGCAATTAGGCTTGTGTCCCCACCCAAAGCCTCTAAGGTGCCACATCCACTAAGTTTGACAGGCGCTGAGGATGGAGTCGAGCCACCTACTCAACCAAGTGCTATTGACTCTGTGGAGGCACCACAGCCAGAGATAGCAGCAACTATAGATAATGAAGTAGACTAGCTGCCAAGACCAGAGCCAACCGAGGCCACCATTGGTGAAGATGGGCAAAGTGCTGGAGCAAGCGTGAGTACTACTACTCTGAGTGCACTTGCTCCAGACGTGGTGATGATGAGTACCTAGCTAGCCAAAGAGGAAGAAGCCATCCCGGTCATCGGACCAGGTACCGAGCTCTAGTGTATAGTCCAGAGTTTGCTGGGTTGATGAAGTCTTGGTTTGGGTTGTTGAACCAGGCCTTTGTCTTTGATGGCCAGCTGAGGGTATGTACTATACCATTTTATTTCTTGTTGTTAGTATTTTTTAGTTCTTATCCTTAAAATAGTCGTATGCCTAGGACACGCAACTGAAGGTCTCCGCCAAGGTCTGAGAAGTCGAGGCGGAGCTCATAGGCTGAAGGAGGAGTAGGCCATGAAGGAAGCGGAATGGAAGTCCACGTAGGATCGCCATGAGGAAGGTCTTTGCATCCTCTGTTCTTAGATTGGTGAATCTAAGTGCCAAAAGGCAGACACCGAGATGAGGAAGAATGATGCCTTCAACTCTTTATTGAAAATGATGGAGAAGGCCGAGCTCTTTGAAACCAAGTTAAAAGGTGATAGAACTATATGGCTTCCCTATGGTTCTTGGATGTAGTAGTCGGTGACCATAATAATGATCGCATGTATCCCTCTTTGCATATGAGCAGGTTAAATCCCGGTGGCTAGAAAGCGAGGTGAAGGAACTGAATGAAGCCCTGAGAACGAAGCACACCCAAACTAAAGAGGTAACAGAATGAATGAGTGAAGAACTTGCTCGAGCTAAGCTGATGAAATGTGGAGCTGGTCGTGATCTGATGCAGGCTCTAAAATTAGTGACGGACATGATGACCCAGCTGGAGAGGGTGCAGGCAGAACGCAACACACTTTGGGAAGCTATGAAGCCACTCATCCTCCTTTTCCGAACTCCAGAAGACGGCGATAGAAGGTGGATGGATATAGTGAAACTGATCCCTAGCCTGTTTGAAGGCTACATACAAGGAGCCACCAAAGTCTACGTTTGAAGTGTACTCGGTACGCTTCGAATACTCTATCCAGCTGTGGATCTCCATCAAGTGATGGTGAAATATGATAGTGAAGATCACTAAGCCACCATGGAGAGATCTAAAGAAGAACTCAACGGGTTGGCCACCACAATTGCCAAAGACTTAGACATGCGGATGGAGAAGCCTGATAAATAGGCTTGTGTAAGTTTGTAAAAACTTGTTAAGTCTGTGTGCTGGATAGGCACGTTTGTAAGAAATAATGTTATTTTGCGTGCATAGGTTGTAAGTTTAATGAAAATTTAGCCTATTAGTTTTAGATATGATACATCTTGTTGGGCTACTTAGGCACCAAAGATGGTTTATCAAATAGTCGGCATGGTTGGGAGAGTTGTAAAAACCGTGTGCAACCTTAATGTCGATGTGAAGTGCTCAAGCACTTGTAATCAAGGGACCTTGATGACTGTCTTCTTTGAGGCTCATGTGCTAGAAGGATGAGTCAGTCACCTTCTTCTGGAGAAATCCATTATGAGATGACATGTTTTAGCGTAGGGCTAGTTGTCATGGGTGTGACAAAATACTTACTCGTAGAGATGTGGGCCAACTGGGTAGTCGGCGTATCTCTATTTAGGTGACTTTAAAAGTCAGAGATGTATACCAGCGTGGCTAGCCAGTGTGTCTCATGAAAGATGTGACATTTTAATTCAGAGATGTATACCAGTGTGGGTAGCCGGTGTATCTCGTAGAGGGGTAGCATGATTACTCGGGTAAGGTATGAACAACTGTTAGGCTGTGTACCTTGTTGGTTAACTAATAGAGTTTTGATTTGGCAAAAAATATATGACTCTTATTATTATATTAACCAGGAACCTAAATTACACAAACATGAAACAGAATCTACTAGATAATGCCAAAATTACTACTAGGCATAAAATCTTTGAAGCTGATCGATGTTCCATGAGTTTTTGACTAGATCACCACTTTCCGTCATCAACTCGAATGAGCCTGGTCGAGTAACATTGGAGACAATGAATGGATCCTCCTTGGGGCTGAGCAGTTTAGGTCGACTGTCAGTCTTTTGGATGCGATGAAGGACGAGATCTCTGACATGAAAAGTATGAGGCTGAACACTTTTGACATAGTGATGGCGTACACTCTGAAGGTATCAGGCTGACTAGAAGGTAGCATTAACTTTGAGTTCTTCTGCGCTATCTAGCTCAAGCCAATGAGTATGCCCTGCTTCTCCTTCATCATATTGCTCTATCCTTGGTGAGTTCTAAATCTGATCTGCTGGTAGTATGACTTCAGAACCATACACCAGAAAGAAGGGTGAGTACCCTGTTGCCCTGCTGACCTATGTGCATAGTGCCCAAACCACTTTAGGTAGCTCATCTATCCACTAGGAACCATAGTCCTTGAGATCATCGTACAACCGTGGCTTGAGTCTGGCTAGTATGAGGTCGTTAGCTCGCTCAACCTATCCATTAGCTTGCGGGTGGGCGACGGAGGCATAGTCAATACTGATGCTACAATCCTATGACTAGCTCTTGAGCTCGATGGCTGTGAAGGGAGAACCTAGATCTATGATAATCTGATTGGGCATGCCAAAGCAATGTATGATATCCTATATGAACTTGACTGCCTTGGCTGAACCAAACTTGACAAGTGGCTTGTATTCAATCCACTTAGTGAACTTGTCGATGGCAACATGAATGTACTCAAAACTACCTTTAGGTCATTTGCAGAGGTCCATCCATGTCAAGCCCCTAGCATGAAAATGGCCATGATGGAGGAATACTTATGAGATTATGGGCTAGGACATGAGTCTGTCTTGCAAAGAATTGACAATCTTTGCTATGCCTGACTAGATTCTCGGCATCTTTTAGCGTAGTTGGCTAGTAGTACCTGGATCGAAAGGCTTTGGCGACTAAAGTCCTGGAGGCGACATGATTGTTGTAGCAACTTGAATGGATCTCGTCGAGGATTGCCTTGCCTTCATATACTGAAATGCACTTGAGGAGGACACCCAAGGATGCACCATGTCGGTAGAGCTTGTCTCCAGCTATAGTTTTTGCTCCTGCGGATGACTTGAGCGGCTTCTCCCTTTTCGGCCGGCAATTTTTGCTCTCAGATATAATCGATGAATACATGGGTCCAGGTTGGTATGATAGTTAGGCTTGTGTGCCGGGTATGGTGCTATCAGTCATGCTAGCATCGCCTCACTTGATGGATGGTGTTGATAGCTCTTCGATGAATACTCTGGCTAGAACCTGTGCCCTATTTGATCCGAGTTTGGCCAAGACATCTGCTACCACATTGAGGTCTCGTACCACATGATGGATTTCTAGGCCTTGTAAGTGTTTTTCTAGCTTGTGCACTTCTGTGCAATAGGCGTCCATGGTTTCCTTGGTGCAATCCCAATCTTTATTAACCTGATTGATGACCATAGAGGAGTCACCATAGATGAGTAGTCGCTTGATGCTAAGTGGAGCCACAACTCGGAGGCCATGAATGAGGTCCTCGTACTCAGCTTTGTTGTTTATTATTGGCTAGAGGATTTTGAGAACATACTTAAGTTGCTTCCCATCTAGCAATATGAAGAGGACACCAACGCCTGCTCCTTCTAGCTTGAGCGAACCATCAAAGTACATCTTCCAATGATCAAGAATAGCTTTAGGAGTTGGTTGCTAGAGTTCTGTCCACTCGGATATGAAATTAGCCAAAGCTTGAGACTTGATAGCCTTATGGCGGGTGAATTCAATGTTGAGTGCTCCGAGCTTGACTGCCCACTTAGATATGTATCCCGTAGCATCACGGTTGCGTAGGATGTCACCGAGTGGGAAGATAGTCACCACTGTAATCTTGTGCTCATGAAAGTAGTGGCGAAGTTTGCATGAAGTGATCAAGAGAGCTTAGAGTAGCTTCTGTACATGTGGATAGCAGACCTTGTAGTCTGACAACACCTCACTGATGTAGTGGATAGGTCATTGTACCTTGTATGCGTGACCCTGTTCTTCTCTTTCCACAATAATAGCTGCGTAGACCACCATGGCTGTCGCTGCAATATATAGCATCAGATTTTCTCGTCTCTCTAGAGGGGTGCGAACGGGTGAAGAGGTGAGATAGGCTTTGAGCTGCTAAGCTCATCGAACATGGTGAGCACAACAGGCCAAGTGCTGTGCGAGCTGCTAAGCTCACCGAACGGGTTCATCCCATCGGTATTTAGCGCGAACCTAACATGCCTAGGCTCCTTGCCAAACTCCGGGTAGGCCTCGTCGAAATCCTTCCACTGCTTGCCATCGGATGGGTGCCGTAGCTTGCCATCGTCGTTCAGGCGGTCAGCTGATGCATGACAGGACATGAGCTTGGCATCGTCCGGGTTCCCGAATATTGCACGTAGGCGGTCGGTCATGGGCAGGTACCACACCGATAGTGCTAGACTTTTCCTGTGCATGTAACCCTCTTCTTCATCGTCCTGCTGAGCCAAGATCTATTTGGCCACACTGCTCTTCTTTGCCCCCTTCTTGTTCTTCTTCCGACCACCCCGCAAGCCTCCCTTGTCTTCTACATCCACGCGACAACCAGCATTTTTCTTGTACCGACTAAAGCCATAGTGCGGATAGCTCGTCAAATTCTCATACTCATTGCCCCGATACAGGATGCAGTGGTTAGGGCATGCATCAAACTTTCTAAGCTTCATCGCCACTGGCCGGATCAGCTTCTTGGCCCGATAAGTATTGGCGGGAACCTTGTTAGCCGTTGGGTACATGGTGGCAAGGTAGCTTAACAACTCATTGAAGCTAGTGTCAGACCAACCATGACAAGCCTTCAACATCAACATATGGAGGTTAAAACGGAGCGCCGTGCACTCCTTTGGACAATCGCCACCGTCCTTATAGAGAGGATCAACTGTCGCCTGCTTCAACTCTCCGAAATTCTCCAACCACTTTGGGCAACCCAACACAATGTCGTCTTCATCGAAATGTTTGACTAGATCTTCAACAAGCTGCACATCCTCAGGTTGGCTCACAGTATCCTGACCATCCCCACTGTCGTTGGCTTTGTCGGCCATGTCTTGCATTAGATCATCCACCATGATGTAATCACGACAACTGTTGTCACTATCGGCTGGCGCAGCTGCAGCTGAAGATGATGAGGAGTCGGGTGCTCCTAAAGGATCTTTATTCACCGATGGTGCTGTCGTCCTCGGCGTCGATGAGCTCACTCCAGATGCACCGCCACTCGCACCAACTCTTTTGTCGTGAAATGTCCAGACGGTGTAGCCCTCGATGAAACCATACATGATCAAATGAGTTTGCACCTCGCTGTCTCGGTGGGCTTTTAGGTTCTTGCAACGAGAACATGGACATATGGTTGTCATCCGCTTTAGTCTCTCACGGTGAGCTTTACCAGCAGCAATAAACTTCCTTAATTCAAAGAGGTACCACGGATCATTCACTCTATCGATCCGGTACATCCATTCAGACCTATCCATCATACCTACGAACATTATCCGTCACAATCAACAAATAAAGAAGAATTAGGAAAAATTGATGATTTTTACATCCAAAATCATGAAAAAGAGAGGAAATAACAATGTGAAAGATGAAGCATGCATCTATGATGAATCTAAGGTTAAAGAAATACATGACATCATTTTTTCCATTAAAATTGATCTAGATCTAGATATAGATCTAGAGAGAACTCTAGGTGATGGAAATAGAGAGAGAAGATGGAAGGAGAGAGGGGGAGCCTTTATGAACCTCTTATGATGTCCTCCTCCCTCAAATCCAAGCCCTTCAACTCAAATCAAAAGTTTCTTCAAATTTTAGGGCAAAACCTCCCCATGAGTTTGAGAGAGAGGAAGACCCATGGAGAACATGAAGGGGCGGTGGTGATTATTTGTACAGGCTTTACCACGGCGGGCAATATAAAGCGCCCGCCACAGGAAATGAACTCTTTACCGTGGCAGGCAATTTATATTGCCCGCTATGGTAAATCATATTAACCGCGGTGGGTGATTCATACTGCCCGCTGCGGTAAATAACGATTTCCTACGGCGGGCAAATAAGGTGGCCCGCCGCCGTAAACCATTTTCCTGCAGCGGGCGCCTCGGTGGCTGGCCTCGCTGGCCGGCCACCGGTTAACCGTGGCGGGCAAAAGAGATGCCCGCCACGGAGCTCATTTTAGCCACGCTGCACAAATTGATTCCTGTAGTAGTGGATCAAGAATAGCTTTAGGGAGTAGACTACTAGAGTTATGTCCACTCAGCTATGAAATCAGCCGAAGCCTAAGACTTGATACCCTTGCGAGGGGTGAATTCAATGTTGAGTGCTCTGATCTTGACTGCCCACTTGGATATGCATCCCATAGCATCATGGTTGCGAAGGATGTCTCCGAGTGGGAAGTTAGTCACCACTGTAATCTTGTGCTCATCAAAGTAGTGGCGAAGTTTGTGCGAAGTGATCAAGAGAGCTTAGAGTAGCTTCTGTACATGTGGGTAGCGGACCTTGTAGTCTAACAACACCTCACTGATGTAGTGGACAGGTCGTTGTACTTTGTATGCATGATCCTATTCTTCTCTTTCCACAATAATAGCTGTGCAGACCACCATGGCTGTCGCTGCAATATATAGCATCAGATTTTCTCGTCTCTCTAGAGGGGTGAGAACGGGTGAAGAGGTGAGATAGGCTTTGAGCTTCTTGAATGCTTGGTCAGCCTGCTCTTTCCACTTGAACTTTCCCATCTTCTTCAATAGCTTGAAAAATGGGAGCCCCTTCTCTCCAAGCTGAGAGATAAAATGATTAAGTGCAGCCATGAACCCCGTAAGCTTTTGGACATCCTTGACACAGCGAGGAGGGCCCATCTTAGTGATTGAATGGATCTACTTCATGCTGGCTTCAATCCCACGATGGCTAATGAGAAAGCCTAAGAGCTATCCAGAAGGGACATCAAAGACGCACTTAGTCAGATTGAGCTTCCACTGCCATGCATGGATCCTTAGTCTTGACCACCACATCATCAACATAGGCTTCTACATTATGACTGATCTGCTTGCCCAGGCAAGTTTGGATAGAGCACTGGCACATAGATCCAGTGTTCTTAAGCCCAAATGACATAGTCGTATAGCAGTAGGCTCCAAATGGAGTGATAAAGGAAGTCTTGCTTTGGTCTTCTTCATGGAGAGAAATCTGATGGTAACCCGAGTAGCAATCAATAAAGGATAGAAGAGCTGATCTAGCCATGGAATTCACAATATGATCAATGCACGGTGGACCAAAAGGGTCCTTGGGGCAATGTTTGTTGAGATCCATATAGTCAACACACATGCACCACTCGGTTGAATTCTTCTTCTGTACCAAGACAGGATTGGCAAGCCAGTAGGGATGCAGTATCTCCCGGATGAACCCGACTGCCAACAACTTTGTGATCTCCTTCTTAATGGATGCTTTCTTGTCAGATGCAAAAAAGCATAATCACTGCTTGACTAGCTTAGAGCTAGGGTTTAGATCTAGTCTATGCTCAACCAACTCTCTTAGGACTCCTGGCATGTCGACTGGCTTCCAAGCAAAGATATTTTTGTTTTCCTAGAGGAAGTTGGTGAGCACAAGTTCCTATTCTTTAGAGAGGTGGGTACTGATAGTCACCATTTTGGAGGGATCACCAGTACCCGGATCAACCTTCATAACATTTGCATCTTGTGGCGGTGCGACGATGCCCGCCTTCTTTGTCAAAATTTCCATGTCTTTTGGGTTAGTCTGACTAGCGAACATGGCAATCTCCTATGCTTCGAGTGTAGCCTAAGCTTTAGCGGTGATCTGGACTACTTCTATGTCATAGTAATATGAGTGTTTTAAGTCACCTTGAAGGGAGAGTACCACGTTAGGACCTGGCATCTTCAACAGAAGGTACGGGTAATGTGGAACCACCATGAAGGTAGCCAGAGCTGGACGCCCAAAGATGGCATGATATGATGATTCAAAATCCACCACTTCGAATTTGATGAACTCCGTTCGGTAATTGTCTAGGGATCCAAACGTAACCGGGAGCATGATCTATCCAAGTGGCATGGCACCTTTGCCAGATACTATCCCATAGAAGGGGGTGTCTATAGGTGTGAGTAGACCAACAAAGTCGAGGCCTATCTTCCTCAGGGGATCATCAAAGATGATATTTAATCCTGCGCCACCGTCTATCAAGACCATGGTAACTGTCATGCCCGCAATGGATGAATCTAGGACTAGTGGATAATATCTAGCATTGGAGATGTTGGTCCATTGATCCTCCCTTGAGAAGTGGATTGGGTACTTAGACCAGTTGAGATATGTTAGAGTGGCAGGTTTTGATGCCATAATATCCCATAAGGCCAGCTTGTCCAGCCGCTTGTTCTTGGTGATTGGAACTCCGGCGAAGATGACATTAACGGTGCCTTTGGGATGCTAGAAGCCTTTGCCTCCTTGGTCCTCCCCATCTTTATTTTTGTCTTCTTGGCCTTTACCCTTGTCATCCTTGTGGTTGAATCCCAAGTCCTTTAGTTGTCAGCACTATTCCATCATGTGGCTGGCACCTTTGTGAAAAGGGCAAGGTAGTCCACCTAGATCTTCAAACTTCTTGGGCTTATTGTCCTTCTTGGGTTTATCAATGGAGGCTAGGGTGTTATCGGGCCTCGCTTCCTACTTTGCTGGACACCCTGGTTGCCTTTGTTGTCGCTATGTTGTTGCCTCTGTTGTCGCTATATTGTTGCAGTTGTCCTACCGATTGGACAATCTCTCCCAAGTTCTCTCCTTGGAAGCGATCATATTCTGGATAGTGCACTTAAAATCATCTGCTGTTTTTGGGTTGTCATTGTAGAAAGCCTAAAACTACCATTTGGCTTTGATCCCATTTGAAAAGTGTTCGATCACCTCTCTCTCGATAATGTTGAAGACTTGGGATCATAGTTCTGCGAAGCAGCGACAGTAATCCTGGAAGGTCTCATTAGGGAGTTGTCGGCAACTTCTAAGATCTATCCGAGTACTTGGATGGGTGAGGACACTCACAAAGTTATTATAGAATTTTCTTGATATATCCTCCCAACACATAATCAAGTCAGGACACAACTTGTCAAACCATGCAAGGGGTACTATCTCAAGGGCCATGGGGAAATAAAGGGCCTTGATGTCATCATCTCCACCAGCCAGCTCGATCGACTAGGAGTAGACGCAAAGCCATTGATTTGGCTCTGTCTTTCCATTGTATTTGGAATGATTGGATGGCTTGAACTTATAAGGGAGTCGAACAAAAAGCATTCTGCTGGAGAAACATGGGAATCTATCCGAAGAGATGATGGCTTCCCTGTACTCGGACTCGCCTCTGCCCTCCCTATTGCTGCACTGCTGCCCTTGATGGTAGTAGGCTGATTAAGTGCTGCCCTGACTCCTATTCTAGTTACCCCTTGGCCCTAGGCAGGAGAGGGTGGGTACTCGCTATCCTCCTCCTTGGTTGATCGGTGAGCCCAAACGAGAGTGGGTAGGGCCCACTATTCTGATTCTTGGGAGGGATTAGCTTGCTAGGCCCCCTTTACCACCTGCATCTAGAGGGGCGTGGATTCTACGATGACTTTAAGTCATTGCTGCTCTTCATTAGGGCATAGATGTTGGCATAGGGTGTAGTGAAGACCCTGTGTCCAGCTACTTCCATTACCCAAGTTCAAGATTGCATGAAGCAGAGGCTCTATGCGCATCATGGTCACGGTGTTGCCATTCTGCTTCTTCATCATGTAGGCGTTGTTTGTAAGCTGCCTTCGCAGCCAAGCGTCATCGTTTAATGTCTCAGCAAGCCAACTGGTACCACTCCCACTCTTCCTTGCGGTGTTGGGCGTGACTGTGTCAGGCCTATGGAGCCTTGTTCTTCCTTTCCCTAGCTATCCTCTGCTCGTCCATCTCCCTGTTGGGCGTGGCAGTGTCTAGGGAGATGTCGGATAGAGTCTCCTCTCCATCTTGAATGTCTAGTGCTTGAGGCATAGGGATATGTGGAGGCTGACCAACCATGAAGACTTCTCTAGAATATCTTAGGGTCGAGTGAGTTCTAGATTCTGCAGTAACCACACTGTGCAAAATCTGTATAGAACTATGGTTGCTATTAGCTAGAAGAGTACTACCGTCTTGGTAGGGCAGGAGCTCCACCATGCTGACTAGGCAAGATGGATATGTAGAAGATGTACTAGGAAGGGCACCTGGCTAGTGCACAATGTAGCCTTGAGGAGTGACAGATAGTAGAAGTCCCTTCTAAGCTCCCATCAGAGGGATCTCCTATGCCAACCGGAATAGATCTTGGATCAACTCCTAGTAGGCAGAAGCTGGATTGCGTAGTCCGAGTGGAAAACAACCCGAGTCTTCAATTATGGAACTCGGAAGGGACTCCGAGTAAGACAAGGCTGGCGTGTCCAAGCTGGAGTAGTGAAGCGGAGTGACTACTGAGATCTGTGTCGGATTAGAAATCGAAAGCTGTGACAACTTCTCGGTGAGTTGATCCAGGGTGGTTCTAGAAGTGGCTAGAGTATCCTAAGGCGCCTGGATCTGGATGAGATGACGTTGGAGCTGGTTGTGGTCGTTAGCAATGTAGATCCAAGAGCCGAAGACAAAGGTCAATCCCACTGGGAAAATCATGTTGTCGAGGTCCGCCAAGCTGTCAAGAGCAAATTCACCAAAAGCCCCTCCCTAGCGCACCAGCTGTCGGTGTTTGATGACCGGCAATCCGTCATGGGAGTACCTAGGATGGTGTTCGATGGGCTTTGCCGAACTCAGTAACTCGATGGTGAACACAAAGAGATGGCGATTTATACTAGTTTGGGCCCTCGTAATCGAGAAATAGCCTTTACTTCTAGTCGGCGTGAGCCTTTTGCGTTGGATTGATTGTATGATTGTTAGGGTACAAGGGGGTGCACCGTGCCTCTCTTTATATAGGGATTGAGGGCAAAGGTGTGTTTATAGTCTTAGCCGGTTACAACACAAGAGTCCTAATTCTATTATAGAATCTTGCTTTCCTAGTAAGCCGACTAGGTCAGTCCTTGATGGCTT
This sequence comes from Miscanthus floridulus, assembly GCF_019320115.1. Classification (NCBI taxonomy): domain Eukaryota; kingdom Viridiplantae; phylum Streptophyta; class Magnoliopsida; order Poales; family Poaceae; genus Miscanthus; species Miscanthus floridulus. Next base: position 94,363,812 of record NC_089580.1, on the reverse strand, counting down.
GAAGTCCACGCCTCATTGCACCGTGTCCTTCAAATAGATAGTGGGCCAGCCATGGGCCTAGTGTAGAAGTCAACCCAATAGGGAACCCCTAGGGTCCTACATCGACAAGCCCCCGAGTGTTTCATGGTTAAACTTGGAAGCCTTCTTGTTCCTTCAGGTCTTGCCAAGTAGAAACAAGTATTGTCCGAGTGCTTTCTATAGAGAAACCATAGAGTGCTCTTGAAAAGTCCAGGTGATGTGCACTTTCCTAAAAAGTGCCCTCACTGAGTGTAGCCCCTGGGGCTCTTGCTATTTAGAAAAAAGAGTTGGAGGGTCTTTTCTACAAATTCTTGAAAAAGAATAAAAATCATCCTCCGAGGATGTGTATCTAGCAGCCCCTGAGCCTGTGTCCGAGTAGTAGTAGTCGACTCTAGGATCTAAAAAGAATATACTCAGGGATACCAAAGAAATTATTGCCTGACCACTTGTTAGAAAGTAGGTGAGGCAATGTTCAGTGCTCGTGAAGAGTAAATGCAGGCTGACATAAGAGTAGTATATGCTCCAAATATGCCACCCGAGTATACTATGGCTTCACACGCGCTGTCCTGATGCACTGTAAAGGTGTAGAGGGAGTCCTCTATACCCTTGTAGCATAGTAAACATACTTGTACTAAGCAGCATGAACTGTTGGCTCAACTGTTCATGAACTCAGTCCATGAACACCATGTTTGGCCTATAAAACCCCTCCCAGTGAGCTCTTTCATAGCAGTTGAGGAATAGCAAAGTAGCTCTGAGTCTGTAGCCATTGAATATGGTGGTGTGTGAAGTAGAGCAGGCCCTGGGCGTTGTTGGTAGTAGTAGATTATATTGCAGTTAGAAGAAGTCTTGTGATAGAGACTAGAAGCAGGCCAGTCTCATAGTGGTGCAAAACATAATGGTCTAGCAAGGAAGGTAGAAGAAGCCTTGTGATGAGAGACACGTTCCCTTGTCCAGCAGTCCCATGTCAGTTCTTCGAGCATGCCTATCGACGTCCCATGTTCATTGACGATTAGCTGCTGGTCCGAGTGGTGGTAGCGAAGTCGGCTTGGGTAGACAGACGCCGGAAGAAGTGTTGTTGCTGCCCAAACCCGGTAGACTAGGAAGTTTTGTACCACTGGCACTAGTCTTGGATGCACTATGTTTTTACAATGAAAATCGTGTCCGTGAGTCGGATGTGTCCTACCGAGTAGTAAGTAGGAGCTTTGATTTGTGAAAATGGTCACTGAAACCTAGTAGTCAGAAGCTTGTAAAGTGTCCAACCCTATATCCAAAGAACTGTTGAAAAAGAAATTCTTCATCTGAGTATTGTGTCACTTTGACTCATTCTATTGAGCAGTTATCCGAGTACTGCTTGAACCATCCGAGTACGTCATGATGTAGCCATTTAGTCATTGGTCGTATCACGGTAGGTACCCGGTAGGTGTAAACTCAAAGAATAAATCTGAGCACAACGTGACACATCTGAAATCATGAAAAGGTGTGCAGCCATCGTTTCAAACTATGCAGCTGCATTAAAATGAAAGGGGAACTAAAACTATAACGCCCTAAAAATTCCAAGATTTTAAAATAGGAGAAAATGACTTAATTATACATTTTGTGAGCATTTAAATTTAGGAAAATAATAACTTTGTTAAAAATAAAATCAAATATAGGTCTACAAACATGTATGTGTGTTCATGCTGCTGCATATTATTTTTGTATTGTGTGGCTTGAAATCAAACTTCAAATTGATTTGAATTTGCATTTCAAAATTGGTTTGGAAAATTTGAAAAGAAAAAAAGGAAACTCTCACCCTCTCTTATTCTCGGCCTGTTGGCCCAATCGGCCGGCTCCTTTCCCGCTCGGCCTTTCCCTCTCCCAGCCTAGTGCACTTTCCCTTCCTCTTTTCTCACTTAGGCGTGGCCCAGCTTTCTCTCGCGTGGCCCAACAATCAGGCTCAGGCCAAAGCCCAGCAAAGCTAGTGCCACCCTTTCCTCCCTCCATTTTGCTGACAGCGTGACCCCGCTCCCTATCTCGACGACAGGAGGGCCCGCCTTGTCAAGGCTTCTTTCACCTCGAGTCAATGTCGTCTCGGACTCCATCTGCAATAGGACTCTGTGTCTGCTATAAAACCTCACCGCACCCTCAGCCCTCACTCTTAAATAGCGCCCCCTACACCCGTTGCCTCCCTATTCTGCTCTAGAAACAATCTGCAACCACCTTGAGCCTAGTAGCAAAGCCATAGCCCTAAAATCGCTACTGCCAAGCTTCCCCGCCGTTGTTCGCTTCGCCGATGATGAGGAGTACCTACCGCACTCCGGGACCAGGTAATGAAGCTGCCCGCTTAACCGCGCCCCTTCATTCATTTTTTTGCCATGCTCATGCCACTGCCATAACCTTGTCGGCAAGCCTGAGCTACCCCTACCGAGTCGAGCTTGCCTTCATGCCATCGAAGCCCCGTCCGACCCCCAAGATGAATTTGCCATCTTCTGCTCTTGCTCCTTGTGCTTCCAGTTTGCTCTCCCTTCTTTCAAGGTTTTCGCTACCGGCAATGGTGGACCGCCGCGCATGGCCCTATTCCGGCCATGCTAGCTCCCTCCTATCCGTCTAATCTAAGATCAAGGGCCAGGATTAGAACATACCGATTCGCCTGGCAAGTTTGCAAAAGAGCCCCTACACTTTTCTATATTAGAACCCACAGTCCAATGTGCAAATCCAGAATACGTTTTCTTCTTTAGAAAGCATAGTTTCCTTTGGATTAGATTCAAAATATGTTTTCATCTCTTTACAGTTTTGCCACTAATCATGTTTAAGCCATAAAATCTTCGTTTTAACTCTGATTTGATCCGTTCAAGTTGTGTTAGGTTCATAATTGAGTAATCTACATGTTCATACTACTGTTAAGCATATTTTCAACTTTTAAAATTCAAGGTTAGATTTAATCTATTATTTTACTAAAGGAAATCTTGTTTAATTCATAACTTCTTCGTTTTAGCTCCGATTTTTTTGATCTTTCCCGTCTATGTGATCGTAGCAAGACATAGATTTGTTTTACAAACTTTTCATCTTGATTTTATGTTGATTGGTGTACTGTTCTAATCTATAGCTTTTGTTTGCTATGTATGATTGCTTCTGGATGCTTATATGTTGCTGTGATTATCGAGTATAGACGGTGAGCAATTCGTGGGTGACCAGGAGTACTACTTTGACGAGCAGGATCAGCATGAACAATTTGTTCAAGTCAAGTATAGCATGGGATCATCTTTGTTTTCTATCCACTTTAATACATTTAATACATATTTGCATGTGTCACCTTCATAAGGATTCCCTAGAATTGAGCTTATACCTTGTTTCCTATGGGATATGCATTGGGTAGCTTTGCTAGTGCTCAATTGAACCATGATCTTATAACTTGACTAATTGTATATGCAATAAACATTAAAACATGACTTTTTAGCAACTTGGAAACAGAGGACTGGAGTGTTTAGCTACTTTCTAAATGCTCCAGATTTCTCTCCCTAAGGACTTATCTATAAGCAAACATCTGGGACTTACAGTATAGCTATGAGGGCTACATGGCTCTGGCTTTAGCTCAGTATGAGGACACTATAACATAACATACTTTTGCCGACACTTTCTATTGTAGGCAGTGTTTTCCTAAACGCTAAACGGTAAACAGTCGGTCACCTACCGTTTAGCTATTATTCGTGCAAAACGTCCCATTAAACGGGCTAAACGGCCAATTAAACGGGATAAACAGGTGATTAAACGAAAACAGCGCACCACCGTGTAGCGTTTACACAGTGTTTAAACGGGTTAAACGGCCGTTTAGGTGAACAGTGATTGTAGGCAAAGGGCACCTTTGCCGACAGATAATCTCCTGTGAAAAGTTTTGCCGATAGTTTAGAAACAATCGCGCTAGAAGCTGTCGGCGAAACTTTTGCCGACAGTTAACAGAATCCCCGACACTTTATGTGTAGGCAAACGGTCTACCTACGCCGACAGTTGAAACCTTTGCCGACAGTTAACCTTTTGCCGACAGTTAAGACCTACGCCGACAGTTAAGACCTTTCCCGACAGTTTGTATGTTGGCCAAACCATTTCCAAGGTATTTTACAAACCATACCCTGCCAAAAAAATATCAACAAAACTACGTAGATATAATTACAATTAAAATAATTTGACAAATCCACTTTTGCTCATAGAAGGCATCACATTGAACAAATTCACTTGATTTTTTGTATAAATAATATATTAGATCTTCCATACATACACCCTGCTCGTCAATCCTATCTATTTCTAAAAATTGTAATTCTTTACACTGCAACAAAATACAAAGATATTTGGGAAAAAAATACCAAGTTATTTGCAAGTATACTGCGTCCACAATAGCAGCATGCCATCTCCAAAGAGAAGAAAATAGGTGGTTTATCTCTCAGCCTCTGCAACTATAAATACACTAACTGGTTTATCTCTCAGCCTCTGCAACTATAAACTCAAGCTTGCGTCATGCAAATGCAAGACTTTGCCACTATATTCCCCAGGCAACTGGGGCCTGTCAACCAAAATATAGAAATATAGAAACGAGCAGCAGTGATCAACTTCATCAAAGGTCACCGCCGGCACCGGTTAAGGCGGTCCGTAGATGACCATCCTTGGGGCATGCTAATCCTTGTTGCCGTTGGGGGATTCATCCTGCTCACCGATCTTCTGGAACTCAGCCTGGATGACCTCGACGATCTTCGCGTCATCTAGGTCTGGCTCGGGAATGCTGACGTGCAGTGAAGCCATCTTGATGAGCTCCCTGCACGACGCTTGCTCTTTGATATGGTCGTAAAGTTCTTTGTGGAAAGGATGGTCAAGGGAGAAGCAGTTGTCGACGTCAGTAGATGAATGCTTTGATGATCCAGAGCCCTCCCAGCTGCAGAAATGGGGAAGTGACGAGTAGTCCATAATCTACAAATGTTAAGCATCACAACTGTTTTACTGAAGGAAAAAATGCACGTTCACAAATGCGGATAGTATTACAACCAGAAATGAAGGATCTAACTGAAAAGACAACCAACAAGGAAGAATATGTTTCCAGTTATTTACCTTCAGAAGTTCATCTCTCCCGCAGCCTGTCAAAACTTTAACCTTCTTTTTTGTCCTCTCCTGCAACAAGGGCTTCACAACCTAGCAGCATGCTCAAATTAACTGTCATCAGTTTCTACTAAAAACTTACTAAAAAACCTTACGTCTGAATATCAGTGGTAATTGATAGTACCTTCCAACAAGCAGAAAATATGTATGGAACATTGACTACATAATAGGTCTCTGTCTTTTCAGGGTAATTCAGATCATCAACAGTTGATATGGAAGTCAAGATCTGTATATCATATTAAAACTATATTAACAAAATAACATGCCACAATCAATACCCAGAAGCAACACAAGTAATGCACACAGCACACAATTTTTTTAACAAAAATATGGGATAATAAGTGAAAAAATATTCTCTGAACTTCAGCGTTAACACTCTTGTATGACGCCATGTCCAGTCAACTGCAGTTATCACAGTTCAAGTACAACTTGTATGACGCCATATCATACTTTGAAACTGCAGGCCTTAATAGCCCACTTTGCTGTTAGTAGCACATCATTCCGTGAAAGTTTGACAATCAATATAAGTTAAAACTTTAACCTCTTCAGTACTATCTTCATTCAGCATATTTAATTTTCCTAGTGAAAACTGAAAATCAAAGTACTCTGTTTTAAGAATTTCAACCGAGGACATAGACAAATTAAGTCCAAGAATATGGCAAAGTACTCTATTTTAAGAATTTCAACCGAGGACATAGACAAATTAAGTCCAAGAATATGGTAGCCTTAGAATACTAACAGTAAAAAGGCATGTCTATTTCAAACACACAAATGACTGGTTCATAATCAATTCATATATAGGGTAATGGTTCAACCAACACAGATTTTATTATTGGAAGTAAACAGCTATACCTCCTTTGTGTATCCTGACAGGCCAATAAGTTGTGAATCACGTATTGATATGTATAAATCTACTGGGACTATAGGTCTCTGCAGATGGACAGTGCAAACATTGATCAGGAAAAAAGATGAAGAACTTTTCTATACAAACATACACAAATAGGTAGATGATTAAGAGTGATATTGCTGCAATAATAAAATAAATAATCAAAATGAGAAATGATTAGGGAAAGACCAGAATCGTAGAACTTTAAGGGAATCTTCGGTACTTTCTGATTAACATATACAGTAATATCTGGAAGGATTACATTCTAGACAGGATGACTCACCTCCAGCACACTATCAATTTCATTTTGAATCCTCCAATTCAAAGAATCTACAATCTATAGAAACAAACATATTTTGTAAGCAAGAACATACAGTAATTAAGTTCAGTGATCACTTCACCCACTGTTGAGAAAATTGTATGAAATGTTACCATTTTATGAGCCTTTGATACATTCCACTCTCTAGCCTTAAGGAAACGCACCAGTGTTTCTTTGGGATAGCCCTGGTGCATATTCTGAAATAAATGAAGATATGCTCATATTGTTTCTCAGAATCACTCAACAAGTTACAGATTAAGTTGATGAACAAATAATCATGTATTACATCTAACAACACTGAAGCAAAGGTAGCAATAAAACAACAACAACATAACTACATGTAAATCTAGTACACAAGTCTATCTAGTTTTGACAACACCCCCCCCCCCCCCCCCACCCCACACAGTACCCAATGCAATTTGCAGAATCACAATCACCCTATGCAAAAAGACATGGACGAGGATAGCAGAGGAACTACAATTACTGCAGAGTTTTCACTTATCTAAAAACTCAGAATTCGCACCAACCAATGCAATTAACAAATAGTTATGGCTTCCTCTGCTTCACTGGATTGCACTGATGGATCTAGCTATCACAACAATCTCCTAATTTAGTGGTCAATTTAGTGGTCAAAAGAATAATAGCACACCTTTGGTCTAATCTGAAAGTGAATATAAGTGTTGCTGCTAGCTAAATATAATATGGAAACTGTATTGCATTTAATTATATCTTTATAATATGGAAACTGCACGAGAGAGTTTAAGTATTCAAGCTCAGAGTAATTTCTTAGTGTACTTAGACATTCCACTTGAAATGAAAACTAAGATGAAAATTGCTTTGATTGTGAAAAACATAGAGACACAATTAGTGCATCTTTTGGACAATAAACTCACCCGAAAATTTCTAGGGAAACCATTTCTTCCTTAGGAGTTTCAAGAATCTGGGGAAGGGTGTTAGTGGCAAGCCATGTACAAGAATGCCAGACCAAACCACTAATCAAAACAAGAATGCCATGTACAAGAATTTACTGAACTAGTCAAAATGACATCATTTCACCTGAAGAAACAGAGGAAACTAAAACTGAGTGCGAACTGAGTGCTTCTGAATCTGATGATGGGCTATTTAACTGAAGAAAAAAATATGCAGCAGTACAGATAAGACAGTGGTCTATACTAGATTGTAACGCTGGTATTTTGTACCAGTTCTTAGGATTTTCAGAGTCATACCTTATAACTAATCATTGCATTACTCAAACAATTGCAAATAAGACTCTTGACGAATTATAATTAACCTCGCCTCGCAAACAGACATTTCAAGGAAGACTGCAATATGTCCAATTACTACGTGTACATAACAAGATAAACTATTGAAAAACTTCATATAAAATCAACTACCTAGATCCCAATAAATTCTGAAAAAAGGTTTGACTTTTGGACCCTCCACTGGCATACCATGTTATATAGCACCGGCAATATTTCAAAAAATCCATTCTGCATTCAATCTTCAGCGTAATTCCTGCAAATAGACATTTGCAAAACACAAAGCACATCTAACAGAGAGTGCACATCTGTTGGAGCAAAACTACATACTAAAGAGGGCGTATTTGACGGCAGATCGAATATCTCACCTTGGAGTTGGATTCGTTCCAAGATCACAGCCGCCAAGATCTCCGGTGCTGGTCACGGCCGCCACAGCAGCACGCTCAAACCGACGGGAAAGGATCAAGAACATGCAGCTAGAATTGTTCCTCGTTCAAGAACATGGGAGGAATTATCCGTACCTAGGTCGGTCGCCGATGGTGGAGAATCCAAGCCTGCGGAAGGAGGAGTCGACACCCTAGATCAGATGGGGATGCGGCGGCG